>NC_142212.1:9401750-9553265 GCF_049639895.1 Pseudopodoces humilis | reverse complement strand
CCCACAAGCATCTGGGTGGAGCAGTGGAGAAGGGTAGGTGCCTGGTGCATAGTTTCAGGAGGTCTAGAGTTTGCCTGCTGTTTTTGTAGCTGTGAATGTTGAGCAGAAAAGGCTTAAACGACACAAATTCCCCGCTCTGTACAGGAGGGAGCGTCAGCAAATCCTGTGTATTGATCCCATGTATCTGGCTCAGCATGGAGGTTGGATGTGGGATGGCAGCTGGGGTGGCTCTGGGGAGTGCTGACTGGAAGAGACCCCTAGAAAGCGTGGACACAGAGCTGGGTCTGTTTCCAGCTTTTCTGGGACTCAGGTTGGGGCTTAAGACTAAGTCAAGGTTCAGGCAAGAAGACAACCACCTCTTCTGAGTGGTAGTGGAGAGGGCCAGGGACCTCAAAAAACAGTCTTTTTTGAGATATGGAGACAAAGAGGCCTGGTCCTACTTAGTGGAGTCAAGGATGAGCCTGACATGTTTTCTGTGTTAGATCATGCCCTGTACCCAGGGCTGGACCTTTCTTCAGTCTTGGAAAGCCCAAATGCTACTGTAGCTCATGTCCATGAACTCTGACCCCAGCAGAGCTCAGAGCACTTTGGTTTCACTGACTGGATCATCTCCACGTGTCATTTGCAGCATGGCTATGCTGAAGTTGTACTCAGCAACACGGTTGGCTGGTCCTTCTACCACTCCTCTTTGGCATGGTCTCTGGCCCTAAATCCTCTCCATGTAATGCACAGAAATTAATCCAATATTGACCACTTTCCCAGAGGGGTTTCCTGCTGCTTGTTCCATGACTGAGGGCTACAACTCAAAAAGAGGAGGGGCTTCTGGGGCAAGGATTGCATTGCAAGCTGTTGAGTCCTGGGGCTTAATGAGGTATTGCTTATCAGCAAAGCACGCTTATCTGGAGCCCGCCAGTGTACCTGCTCCAGCCCCATCATGAGCGAACATGTTTTACCACCCAGTTGCAGGGAGCCGGGAGCACGGTCAGATGGCACAGTTCAGCTGATGTGTGGTAACTCGTGAAGCCACAGCAACTTTATCACTTCACAACATCCATACATAGCCACAGCCTTGAATCTTCGCAGGGAAAGAAAGGATGATGAGTTACTGTTCTGGGATTTTCTCCCTGTTTCCAGTCAGTGGGAAGTGGTATGTGGAGCATTCATTTAATAAACCAGAGGGGAAAAGCTGTAGATCAGCTTCTCATTATTTCAGTGCTGGCTCACGCCATCACTTGGGCTTGTGCCTGACAGTTCAGTGTGTTATTTGAGGCCACTCGAGCATTCTGCAGAAATGATGGCACCCTCCTCTAAAAGTGTGGGGTTCATCCAAGCAGGGAAGGCCTTACTCCATTAGTAGGTTTATTGGTGCTTATTTAATCTCAGTTTGAGGCCTGTTAATGAAGAAGGTGCTCACTTTGAAGACTAGTCTCTGTTGAGAGCCAGCTCTCCAGCAGGAAACCTCCTGGAGATGTTTTCCTCATGTGGACCTCTGAAGTAAAGCAACTCTGAACAAGGAAAAAATGCACCAATGGTGCTGGTTTGCAGGGCAAGGGAGGAGTCCTAAGTACAAAACTTAGGTGAGGGTTGGGTGATGTGCACACAGTCATGCAGAAGGGATAGTAAGTGTTTGTACCTCCAAATTTTCTAATGTGTTATACCTACATCCAACAAGGGTGGCCTGGGCAACCCAGGTAGCAGATGAGGGACTGAACAATTACTTTAATGGGAGTGGGGAACTGGATAAGAACACTGAAGCCATCAGGAAGGGTGTTCTGGTCCTGCCCATGAGCACTTTGTACATAGGGCTGATGGGAACAGTGAAATTTCCACACTGCGTCAGCAAAGGTTTAGTCTGAGTTTATTGCTGAGATTAAAAGACCGGAGAATACAAATTGTAAATGTGATGACTTAAGAGCTCATAAATTCAGTATACAGCCCCATTCCAGAGAGCTTGCATGCAGTGCAGCCACACTGCCTTGGGCTCATGAGTTGCCCTTGCTCCCATTGCTCAAACCCACACCCTGCAGGGAGCCCTTCTGCCCTGCCTGGCTTCCAAAACATTGCATGTGCATGTGTGTGCACATATGCTTGGAAACAAACACGCACTGGCCAGGGATGCTGTCCTGTTGTGCACACTGGGAGTTTGCTGCTTATGTACAGACATGGACACCCTGCCTCTGCTTCAGCCCAGAAACCAGCACTAGTGCTGGAGCAGTGAGTGGAGGTCCTTCAAGATGAGCTCCTGGGAGGAGAGACAGTCCCCCCCCTCACTGAGGAGCCATTTGCTTGCATTTACCTGCTATCCAAGTGTCCTTGCAGAGGAGCTCCATGGTCTTAACATGTCCTTGTGTGTGGACAGCAGGTGTTACATGGACAACTTGGTCCCACACGTGGAATCAGTCAAAGCAGCATCACTTCTGAGCTGTGGTGCAGAATGCCAGAGTGGGAATGATAGAACTTTTGACCAATGCACAATGTCCCTCCCCCAGTTTTCCACTTATCCCTCTTGTGTCCCCTGCCCTGGAGCTGAGTGACCCCTGTGAGCAGAGGGCTTGAGGAGAGCTTCTTGGAGCAGTGCTTAATGTGTTGAGCCAGTTCTGAGGTGAATTGTGATTGGGTTTGTACAACTGGCTTGCAGCTGTCACTGAGCTGGTCCAGGACAAAGTTCCTTGGATAAATTGCCTAAGTGTTGTAAGCACCTTTGGCATTATGTGCTTTTCCCTCTTTTTCTAGGAAGATGAAGAGCTGGAAACCAGCCTGCTTCTAGGATTCATCCAGCCCATGCCAAGGACATAGCTTTTGGTCTGGTAGCCCTAATATGGGGATATAACACCCAGTGCCAACCTGCTGTCTTGCTGAGGGCAGAGCTTATGACATAGTCTGAGCAAGGAGAGCTGGGGACAAATCCTGGGAGAACACCAGAAGACACAGTGGGATGCTTTTCTTCCTGGTCAAGTGGACCAAGCCCTCAGCACACAGTAAGCATGAAGGGGCTGGGCTTGGCAGTTGGTTCCTTGTCCTTTCACAAGTGTCCAGGGGTCAGTTCCTGGGGAAGGTTGTGCTTTGGCTGTCTCAAGGTAAGCCTCAGACTGCTTTTTGAAAAACAGTGCCCTGCAGCCCCCTGTGCACAGGCCCCAACTCCAATGGCATGTGTGGGGCAGCACTGAGGCTCCTCTGTGTACCAGGCTTCACTTTCAGGATCCAGCACAGGGGCCAACCTGCAATAATACACACCAGCCTTTCAGCAAAGCCAAGTCCTCGAGTTCCTGACATGTTTCTCCGAAGAAAGTGGCTTGGGCCTCCCCAACAGTATTGCTGGATGTCTGCCATCTCCCAGGGTCCAAGCCCAGAGCACACAGTTTTGGCACTACTTTGTCTCTGAAATGGTTCTAGTCTGTGAGGACAGCCGGGGGTGCTGAGGGTGGTGTTTGGTACACCTGGCATTTGCTCATTTCTCAGACCTTCCTTTATCAAATGAGGAACAGAAAAGGGGGAGGTTATTTTTTTTGTAAACATTTTTAATTACTGTAAAATCCACATTCCTGCTCTTTTGCTTTTGAAGTAGATGTAGCACACTTGCCACAGGAGCATGTGCAGATACAGGGCCGTGGGTGCCTGTGTGCGTGGCTGGGCAGACGAGGCTCGGGGTGCAAGCCCAGGGGCAGAGGTCCTGCCTGAGCAGACTCAGGAACACACTGTGTATATTGGTCAAATCATGCTGCCTTTTCCTACCCTGGCTGGACTCTGTTTGGCAGTGTTGTGGTCTGGCAGGAGTGTCTTCCCTTGCTCCTCTCCACACAGCCCCTTGAAAACTTTGGAAATTCACCTGAAATATTTGCCATTCCTCAGCACCCTGTATGTGTGACCCACCAGAACTGTCCTTTCCCGGGACTCGGTTCTGAACGCAGAGCAGAGATAACGTTTAACAGAGAGAGATGAGAAGGAGATAAAGAAATAAGGGGAGGGAGGGGAAGAGGAATGCAGAGGTATGTGGCTGCATGTTGTACTGTGTTTATGCATAAACAGGCTTGCTTATCGATATCCAGATGTAAGCATGAGCGCAGGGAAATATCTCCCGAAACAGTAGGTGCTGCTCGGCTCGAGGAGCGCTGCCGGAGCCTCCCTGTTAGATGCTGCCGTGTTATCAGGTTGCGGCAGGCGCTCGCATCTAATCGGGGATCTGAGCCCCGTGAGCCGCACCCGGGGCTTTCGGAGACTCCTTCAGTCTCCAGCCCACTCTCTCTGCGGGGAGAGGGCAAGAGGGGACAAAAGGGGCCAAGCACCTCCGGAGGTGATAGTGCCGTGTCTGCCTGCCCGGCTTCACGCTTTGGCAGGGATGCAGGCGCTGGTGTTGCCACCGCATTTCGGCACCGGGGATGGCACCGGGGTGACACTTAGGGCTCGGCCATCCCTTGCAAGGAGGGGAGAGTCTGGCCAGAGCACCAAAGCACTGGTTTTGTTCAGCCTGGAGCAGAGAACATCACAAGGACCAAAGCGGCCACTTCAACCCCATCCTCTGTGCTGCAACAAGACAGGACTTGGCCCTGGGGACAGCGCTGGCAGCCAGGGCTCTTTGCTCTTTTATTTTCTTCTGTGTTTTTAAGGAAGGCCATCAGAGCAAAAAAAACTTTAAAAACCTTCTTTCCCCGCCACTCCTTAGCACCAAAACGCAATGGCCACTAATCTTACGTGGCTCATAACTGCAAATAGCTCTGGAACTAATTAATCTGACAGTACCGCAGCTGCCTGTCTTTTTCACCAAAATCAATTAAGAAAACGCACATTTCCCCTTCTCTTGCGCCGCTGCGCAGTGAGGCAGAGGGGAGCAGGGGCAGCCAGGACTGGGTGCTGCTTTCCCAGGGCTCCGGGGGTCAGGGTGGGGAGCAGAGCGCCGGGAGCACAGCGAAAAGGGGATTAGCAAGGCAGGGGGAGGGACGCCGCTGGCTCCTCTGACAGGAGCTGGGATGCTCCCTGGGGCCGGGTGGCGGTGGGAAAAGCTTGATTGCCTCATGCAGCCACGCTGTGCCGCGTTCCTCCCTCCCTCCGTCCTGGCTCCCTGAAGACCCCTGTGAATTGTCATTCCTTGCCAGTGCAGAGGGGGAATTGGCCATCGGGTTCTCAGAGCATTTTTTATTTGCATGGCTGATGAACCACTCCAGAGGGAGATGCAAGGGAGAGACAGGTGGGAATTTCGATACTGTTTGCTTGCCAAGCGAGGGCAGAGATGTGTGTAAAAAAGGATCCGTCACGAAATTTAGGGAGAGAAATTTTGCATTTTGTGGGAGGCGGTGGTAGGAATCAGAGTGGGGTGTCATGCAATTTTTAAGGCTCCTGACCTTGGGGCTCCTTGCCCAGGCAGGTAAAGGCAAGGAGTGTGCCAGAGGGGCTGCAGCTCCCTCTGCCCTGCGCTGGGTGTGGGGTGGGAGGGTCTGAGCTGGGGCGGTGTATCAGCATCACACTGCTTCCCAAAAAACCCAGCAAGAATAAGACCCCCCTCCACGCTTGTTCTTCTGATTCCACTTCCAGATGGAAAAGAAAGCCAGGTCTAGGGTAAACAGGTTGAGTGATAGCAGGGCTTCATGAGCATGTAGCTCCCCAAAAACTCTCTTCTCAGGGAATGTGAGACAACTGTTCTTAAGAAACAGTGGTGAGAGACCTGGCCAAGCTGGGTAAAACCTCCTGAGCATTATTTCTGTAAATGCCTCCATTTGGTCCATATCACCTCCTCCCATCTCTATTGAAATGCCCTTCTATTAATAAATAACTCCATTCTCCATTACCCCATCTCCACAGCTCACGTTGAAGTAACTGGGAATTAGGGTTTGGTTTTTATAGACATTAGAAATAGATTTTATCTTTATTAAGGGCTCTGTCTCCACCACCCCAACCTTTGCTCCATTGCACAGGGCACAGCAGTGGCTAGAGCAGAGGAAGCAGGTCCCTGGGCTGAGCTCAGCAAGGGGAAAGGAAGGAGAACTTCTCCCCTGCTCTGGCCAGAGCAAAAGGGGTTTAAAAAGTCCAGGTTCTTCCCTGTGCATTGGTGACCTGTGACTATGTCTCTATAGCGTGGTGTAAAGTACTTGAGAAAACAAGGGAGAAAATGTGAATGAAGAATACTTAAGAAATTTTGTATCTGAAAGACTTAGTTCTCAAGGGTTTGTTTGTTTTGCCTTTGTAGTTCCTTAGAAAATACCTCTTGGGAAGCCTTCTGAATATAGTCGTAGTGCTGAGCCACCACATGAATTTGGGGGAAGTTTTCTTTTTCTAGGCTGTGGGTTGCAAATAGTCCCTGGAAAATATTTTCATTTTAAGTGCATAGGTTGGCTGTGATGGGGCAGGGAAGTCACAGGACAGCATTTTAAGGCCAGCTTGGACGGCAGCATGGTTTCTGGCATGGAAATCAGTGCATGTAAATTAGAATTGTGGTTTCCATGAATACTATCATATATGGATTGGAAGCTGATTTTCCAAGAGCAGTCGTGCCAGGAAAAGTTGTGCTCTCACATAGCCCCAGGCAGCAAACACAAGTGACACAAACATGGTGAGGGTGAGTTCATTTACAACTGTGACTGTTCAAAAAGTATTTCTAAAATCTGCCTTCCCTGCTGTTCCTCCCCCATCTGTCCCCCCTTCCTCCTCCCCTTCCAGCTATGCCAGAGTGAGCTCGGAGGTTTGGTATCCAGCCTTAGCAGCGGCTGGTGCTGGGCTGGCGGGGCTCGGCGCCACAGCTGCGCACCTGGGCGCAGGTAAGGCTCCAGCAGGGTGGGGACTGGATTCTTTCCCGGCCCCTCTCAGCAAACAGCTCCTGCCCTGGAGCCCTGCGTTCCTCTGCCCTTATCTCCCTGTGCAAGGCAAAGCTATAAATGTTATTGGCCATGAAGTTATTCATCCCCTTCAAAGTTACGCATATGCAAAACAAGCTCTCCTGCTGGAATGGGAGTCTCCATACCAAGAGTGGATGTTTAAAGATTTTTTTTTTATTCATTTATTTTTTTAATAAAAATCTCCAAGGAAGAAGCATATTAACATATAGCAATATTAATAGCACTGGCTCTCTATAAATCTAATTATATATGTTACCACAAGAAAATAACCATAGCATTTCTTACAAGGTAAACATGCTGTAGCTCCAGGGATGGCTACACTGAGGTGCGGAGCCATAGCCCAGCTCATCTGTGCACTTGGCACTGGAGACAATAAGGAGGACCTTGAGTTGGGACATAGCTTCTGCCTTCATCACAACTCATCCCCTTGCCATCTTGTCCCAGGGATGTGGCATTGGTCCTGCCCCAGGAGTGCTCTGCAGTAGCACTGGCACACAGCAGCCTCCATCCCAGTTGGATGCAGTGATATTTCTACCAGAGCAGCACACAGTGGTGGGAGCAGTCAGCAGAGAGCAGAATTTCAAAACTCGTAAGACCCCATTGCCTTCTGGAAGTTCATAAAGTTAATTCTGGTTAGTACCTGCTGTTGTTTTAAAGTCTTCTTTGAGGAATGATTCAGCTCAAGAAAGAAAACAGCTATTTTACTTTACTGATAACAAGGAGAATTCAATGATATATAAAGGGATGGGAGATCTGTTAAATCTCTCTGACCTCTGAAGCTGGAAGAAGCCATTCCCCCATTTATGGCATGTCACCTATTTTATTAGACTCATGCACAGGCTGGTCCCTGTTTTTCCTCCATTCGTTGATGGCTCAGACCAAGACCAATGCTTCAAGCCAGGTGAGCCTGGAAACCTCTGGATGATCCAAGCAGAGTTCCAAATCAGTCCTATCCCCTTCCCTTCTCCTGTTGCAGGACAGCTCTCTGCAGAGGCTGGTGGTGCAGGGGTGAAGCAATGTGGGACTGGGCTTTTCAGGGAAGAAAATGTGAGACCCTGGACAGCTTCTCTCCCACATTTCAACTTCCATGGCCCAACATCAAACATGTCACTGCAGCCTGAGCCTTCATGGGCCTGATGGAGGAGCAAAAAGAGAGGGCTGGAGGCAGCAGATCCTAATCTTTATTAAATAAGAACAAAGCTTATGCCGGCTAATGAGAAAAACAAACTGATGAAAGATCCGGCGAGCTCCTCAGAAGGACACAAAGAAATTCTCTCTGAACAAAAGCAGGCTAAAAATATTACCGAATATTTATTTTGCTGGCAATGTCTTCACAGGCTCCAGAGTTGATGCCGCTTCTCTGGGGATTGGCATGGCAGTCACAGCGACTTCAGAGGAGGGTGCTCCAAGCTCCGCGTGACGCCTGGAGTCAGGGCAGAAACAGCCAAGACACGAGCACAACCTTCCCCGGTGCTGTGAGATGCTGGCCAGTCCCCGTACACCTCTGCTTCTCTACAGGCAACAGAATATTTACTACTGGTTTATGTCCATCATCTTGTTTGGAGCCAGTGAGCAAAGCTGCACCCGTGCAGGGGTTGACAAAGATTCAGCCAGCCCAGCTGTGTTGTCTCCTGCCCATGCCACTTCCCCTGGGCCCCCATTAACCTCTGTCCAGCCCATTATCTCCAGAAATGGTTGGTGGGAGGCAGTGACATTGCCATGCTGGGTCAGACCACCCAGCCAGGACAGGCAGCTGTGGTGGCTGTTCAGGAATCAACTCCCAACTTCACAGCAGCACCCTCTTTCCCATATGGGCTGAGCCCCAAACCTTAGTATTGAGTATCCACTAAACTTGGCTGAAAACATCACTTCTGAAGGCAAAAGCAATGCAGCAAAAAGGCCTGCAATTTTCCCTCTGCTTCTGCCTTCACTGACCACAAAACTTCAGCCTCTGCTCTTTTAATGTACTGTGGCTGAACTTGTTGCCAGCAGGTCAAAGGGAACATAATTTACTCGGGCTTTGATTCATTTGATACAGTTTGGGGTGAAAGGGGGAGGGGGAGGATAGAAGACGAAGGCAATAAGTGGTGGCAGGGAAGGAAAGAGGTTGCCTGTTTGTATGGGAACTGGATTAGTATGAAAATGACAGAACCGTTTTCTAGCCAAGAGGGCTTTAGCAATACCAAGAGCATTTTGACTAGAGCAGGGGCTCCCTGTGCTCAGATTTGTCATGGTGGGCAGGAGGCAGCCTGAGCATTTGTCTGCAGGGTGCTTTTTATCTCTTTCCCTGATTAGTAGATTGGCAAGGGGAGATGGGTGTTTGTATTTTGTATTGCCTGGAGAGTCCTTTTACTGCTCAGGCAGGACCATGGGATGGTCAGAGTTCCCTTCTGGCAGCTAGCTCTCATCATGTTTGCATCTCCTTAACACCCTTCTCATCTTAGACCCTTTACCAGCTCTATCATTAATTTCCCTACCCATTTTCCTGCTGGAAGGAAGCTGCAAGGCTTGGAAGAGACAAATGAGCCCACATGGTACCACAAGGGGCTTTTTTTCTAGAGACACATTAGAGGCACCAATTGTCCTACCAATATTCAGAGCATGAAGAGCTCACAGACACCAAAAATGGGCTGAAATCAGGGGATCACAGCCCTTCCCTCACATTGCTTCTGGCTGTGCTTTTCCATGGTAGCCTGGTCCAGGCCAACTCACTAGCCTTGTCCCCAGTGGTGCTGTGCAACCCCCAAAGTATTGTAGGAACCCCACTCTCTACCCTGCTCACTCCTCTGGTCACCACCATCAGCCTTGTAGAAGTCAGGGGCCATGCTGTGCCTCTTGATGTAGGTTTTCCTTCAGGCACCTAAGCTTTATCTTGGCTATGGGCTTCAGGACAGGACTAAAGTAAAAGCAGGAGCCAGCAGCTTCTGCAGAGAGCTTCCCCCCCCTCCCCTCCCCCCCCATGGCAATGCCTTTGGGTCACCTTACACACCTCATTGGGATGCACGCTCTTGGACCAGTCTGATGCTTTCAAACACAGATTGCTTTCCCCCTTTTTTTTTCTGAGGGAAAATAGAGGAAAAGGGAAACATCCCTTGTGAGAACTTACATATTTTACTCTCCTGCTTTTGTCCTGTCTGACTGGTGTTTACACAGGGGTGAAGAGGCCAGGAGGAAGCAAAGCGATGTGGCTGCTGTGGTTTTAGTTCTCACTCCACCTTGCTACTGAGAAACTGGACCTGTGGTTTGGTTTGTGGCTGGGGGGGAAGAGGAATGGTCCTTGGATCTAATCCCTGCTGGGAATGCTCTTTCAGTCCCACAGAGGCACTAGCAACACCAATGGGGGCCGGAGGAAGAGGAGAGAAAACCAGTTCCCCAACAAGCCCCACTCCAGCAGCTCACAGTGCATTAACATTCACCGCAGAGCCAGGGGTGTAAATTCACCGCTGTCTCCTCGGAGTTTGCCGTTTATGCCGTTCATTTCACATAGATGTCACTACTGCCTTATGAGCACTCCTCCGAGCCAGCCGCTTAAATGGACCCAGTGCATTATAGTAATGGAGTAACTGTATAAAAACAATGAAATCCAATCTCTTTAAACTGATTTGATGTCTGCCTGAACCACAACATTTCCTGCTAATGGCTTCCTTCATTTTGTAACCGTGATCTCCACCTGATCAGATTACAGCTGTTTTTAATTACAAAGCTAATAGAGTTTGTAGGCAGTGTCAGGCAGACAGCGCATGCCTGGGGTGGGCACAGGGTGGAGTGGAGCCAGTGGGGGCTCTGGGTGACTGTTAACACACTCAGCTCATCAAGCTGACTGTCAAAACACTGGGAGCAGGAGGAAACTAGGAGGGACAGTGATATTTTTCAGCATGGAGCCGATCTGCTGCTCTCCAGGTCAGTCTCTGGGACAGCAGACAGCCTGGGTTGTGCTCCTGCTCCATGTTCTTGCCACCAGGCCAGGCAGCTGGTGATGCCCAGAAGATTCATGACACATGTTGGTGCTCCTGCAAGGCAGGTGGCAGGGTCACAGGGACACATGAGAAGGGCATAAAGAGCTCTTCTTGATGACGGAGTATAGAAAGAGAAAATAAAAAATAAAAAATAAAAAATAACCAGGCCAGAATAGGAATGCATGGTGCCATTTGACTTCTGCAACTGATGGGGCAGGAAGGAACGTTGCAGATAACTGACAGTGAAAAAAGCCCTCAAGATTGATGTCTTTCTTAAGAGATAGTGCAGTCAGCTGCTGGGTCTGCATCCTTCTCCTCAGCCCAGGCAGAGAAACCCCAGGGATTGTGTCCACAGCACAGCCCTGTCCCCACTGGCCCTGTTTAATTCAGTAGTTTGTTTGTGTATTGATTACTCCATCTCTCTGGGTTAGGGACATGGATCAGCATAGCTGCAGGGGAAGGAGCAGTTTGAAAGAGCTGTTCCCAAGCAGTGCTGGGCAGGGATGTTTGTATCCAGCAGACCATGTGCATGCACTGCTGACGAGCTCCAGTTTGACTCTATACTGATGGAAAAAAAAACTGTGCATGTTACAGTAGTCCTGGGTATCTTGTGTTGATGTTTAAGATTCAGCTGAGGTTGTGCTCAGTTGAAGCTGGGTTAAAAGCCTTGGCAGAGAAAGAGCAGCATCTCCGTCTCATACCTCTGTGTCCTGCCATGTGAACCTGTTTCCCAGGTTGGTGGAGCTACTCTTGTCTACCAGAGCACAAGGCCAAGCAAGTGGAACAGCTTGGTGGTGAGGTACCTGATTGCTGAGCAGGGGAAGTGGGGAGCAGGCAGGTGCAGCACCCCAAGGCAGCCCAGCCCCTGGGACTGTGTTCCTGGGCAGTGTGACCCACACCAGAACGGCCCTGCTCAGTTCACTTTGCTGCGGGAGGTGCTCATCCCTTGCTCTTGCCATGCCAGAGCTGCACATGTCGGGTGATGCACCAGCTTTGTAAATGATTTAGGGTTCACATCAAGAGCCCATCAATTATGTACCCTGGGATTTAATTATTTAGCTTGACAGGAGTCTCTCCCCTTAATTTTATTGTCTTCTCAGTCTCCCATTTCACAAGAGAGCTGTGGATGCTCTGCTGGGTAGGGTGCACTGTCACATGTTTCTGCTTCTTCTCTGCATTGCCCAAACTCACCTGTTTCCCCCCTCCCTCAGAAGATGAGGAAAACAAGACCCAGACATGATCCCAGGGCAAGGTGAGGGTCTGGGCCCTTGCCCATCACTGCTGTGCTCTGCCCTCGAGTTGTGTCAGGGACTGGACTCTGACACTGGTCTAAATGAGCAAATTTAGGAGTTTTTGGGGGTGCTGTAGGTGAGATGAATTTCTGTGATTTCTAAAGTCCTTTCTGACAGCTGGTCGCAGACAATGGAGAGATCCAGCAGCTCTTCCAGGTGTTCCCTGGCAGCACTGGAGATCCTGCCTGGAGTGATGCCTGCCTGTTACACTGAGAGCCACCAGCACATGCCATCATTCACTCCTCTCTTCCCTTCCATCTCTTCCTTTATCTGAACTTCTAAACTTCACGTCTGGTGCAGATTTTTACAGTAACTCAAGCCTTTGAGAATTGTTAATGCTGGGCTGTTTTCACAGCAAAATTAATATGCACTCTAAAAATGCCGAATATCAGAAGTCGATCACTGCTGCTGGGTTGTGACAGCCACAGGAGAGCAGAGGTGAGAGCAGTGGTCGTGCTGGAGAGGCACAGCTCAGGCAGGCACAGCCCTGGATTTGACAGGATTTCCTCTCCACGCCATTTCTTTGCCATATCTTGATATGTTTTTTAAGCATGTTTATTTTTTGACCCTCAAAAACTAGGTTTCCCTAAAATAAATAAAACTAAGACTGGGAGTCTAGGATTTTAAAGCAACCCTACAATAACAAAGCAGTGTGTGCAGATCAGTTGTCACCAGCAACCCTAAAATAACAAAATAATACACGCAACCCTATACAATGCTGAAACAACCGCTACGGGCATGCAAGGAAGGAAATATATTTTCCAATGTCGAACTTAACAAGACTTTGTTCTGCAGTAAACTCAGGGGTCAGAAGGGGGATGTAAGGACCAAAACACCTTGAGCAGTGTATCTTTAATGTCACGCAGCAGGCAGGGCTGTGGGACATGCGGCAAACACCACTTCGTTAGCGCGGGGTTTAATAGTCTAGAAAAGGAAAAGAAAGCTAGGGTTTGCGATGAAACAGGAAGTTCCCTCAAATCCTGGAGCCTTTGAAGAATTGTCAAAGGAATGAGAAGTCTGAATGTTTGAAAAGGTTCCGGATTGTGGAGCCAGAGGAGGCAGGGGGACATGGAAAGGGAGGCATTGAGCACAGACCCTCTCCAGACTCACACTCCACTCTTTGTTCCTCTTTTCTCTTTTTCTTAAATTATTAGACCTTTTTTTCATTGCTTATTTTTTTCTCTCTCTCACACACATGAACTTTCTGAAGACAGCAAGAATTTTCTTACAGTTTGAGCAAAGCCCCAATCCTACACCATGGCATTGCTGATGTGGCACTCCCCACACCTTACTGCAAAAAAGCACATGGAAGTAGCTCTGTGATCCAGGCTCTGCTCATGCATGATGCACAAACCATTTTTTTGAGGAAGTGTTTAGAAAGTTTGAAAAGTTCTGGTTAGCTGCCTTTTTTATATTTTTTAATTTATTTTTTTTACTGCCTCTTCTATTTTTTGGGTGTGGCATTTCTTTGTGGCTGCAGGAGCACACAGGCAATGCCTCCACTTCTCCTAGTGCCTGGTCAGCCAAGAGCAACCAAAGAAAATTCCTGTATTATTTCTGAGACATTTTCCCAGCATTTGAAATGCAAATATGCTGAAAGAGAATACTTCAGTGACTTAACCATTACTAGAGAGTCTGGTTGTGCAAAACTGGTGATGATTCTGATGATAATGATGATAAAAGGCTGGTTCAGGTTGAATTTAATGACCTGTGATGTGCAAGTAAAAGGGCCTGGAGACTAGACCTGAGAGAGATTTTCAGCCAGCTGAAGGCATCAGGAGGATGCCCAGTGCTGGAAGGATACCTGCAGGCAAATGGGTTTCACTTCCTTTCAAGCCCAAGGTGAGGAAGACAAGGTTTTTTCTTCCTTTATACTGAGGGAAATAGGATCTGCCCTTGCCAGGCAAAAACTGCTGGTGATGAGTTGCCTTTTCCCCTTGCAGAGTGCCCTCCCCAGTGCCCAGAATTGGCAGGACATGACCAGTGAGATGGCTGAGAGGGACCACCCAGCTGCTCTGCCAAGAGGGTGAGCCTGGTGAAGGAAGCCTGGAGGGAGAGCCGAGACACTGTCATGACACTGTGCTTTCCTCTGTGCTAATTGTACACTTGGGACCAAATTTAGACTGGTGTAACTCTGCTGAAGTCACCAGGGATTAATTTGGCCTCTGGTGGCTCCATTGTTTTAGCTAAATGAGTCAGAAGAAGCAGCCTATTCTTATCTGTGCACAGTGGAGCAGTGGCAGTAATGGCTCAGAGAGGCAGACCCCAAAAGCAGCACGACTGGGACCTGGGATCGGGGCTTCCACGAGACGAATGGGGCTGCAAGAGGAAATGTTTTGACATTTGGGTTATAGATGGAGGCCGGCTCAGCGTGGGTGCGAGTGGTGCTCACCGCTGCTGCAGGCGGAGGGGAAGGGGGCTGGCAGGTTCCCTGAATATTCGGTGGTGCCGTTTGGAGTTCCTCAATTCTTCGGCCATCGGAGAGGGAAGCTGTGGCTCTGGAAGGGGCACGTGGTGTCAAAGGGGACTTCACACCACTTCCCGGCCTGGTGAGAAAGGGAGCCCAGGCTGGAAACGTTCAAAAAGCACCGGCTGCATCCCTGGCTGCTCGTGCTTCTGCCAGCGGCTGGGTGTGGGGAAGGAGTGATGGGACAGAGCACAGGCTTGCACAGGGCTGGAGTAGATGTTTTGGGTGAAAGTTTTGACTGCTAGCCCAAAGTAGTGTGTTGGTTTAGCATGTTATGAATGCTCTCAAACTTCTGGGAAACTGAGGATGATTTGGAAAACCGCAATTTTTCCAGCCCAGGTCAGTACAAGCTGTTTCCAAGCAGAGAGGTGTTTGCTGGAGAGCCTGCAGGAGCTGTGTGCCTCGCCCAGCCAGCATCCAGCCTTGTGGCAGGCAATTCTGGATGGGAAATGAAGCAGGCAATGGAGATGAAAGTGTTGCTCCCCTTCCCATGCCTGTTGCTGGACCCCATCTCCCCTTTTCCTGCTGTACCCATTAGACAGATGAGCACAAGACTTTAGTCTCTAAGGCTGTCAACCTGGCACGTTCTGCCATGGCCAAACACTCTTTAAAGCAAGTACAAAGGCAGATCTTCTTCTGAGGATGGAGATAACAATAGGTAGGAAGGGCAGGGGAGAGCAGACCTGGAGCCTCACTGCTCCCAGCGCTCCTGTACCTCCACAGATTGAACGGGCGCATTCCCAGCGTCCGGAGCCGGATAATAAGCAGAGGCACAACAGCTATTCAGGAGGCTCTGACCCTGGCTAGGTAACTACATAATGAGCCTGTTTGAATTGCTCCCGTCCCTGCCAAAGGGGTGGGATCGGGGGATGCTTTTGTTTGCAATAATGAACCTGTAATTATGCTACATTTCTTGGTTTTAGCCACATTTTGTGTGTGTGTGTTGTTCTCTTCGTATTGACAGATTTATGGCCAGGATACGCCGCTGCAGCAGAAGCCGTACAGGCACCGTGTGGAGACTGTCTGACTGTCGTCTCAGAAAGGTGTGGGGAGAGGAGAAGGAGGGGGGTCTTTGCACCACCTCAGTCCCCGAAGGGTTAAATAAATGTATTAAAATGAATACAGATGGCACAGGTGCTGCCTTTCCGAAAGTCACAGGTTTCAGCAGGGCAGGGAAAAAAAAATCTTTTGGACTCCAGGTAAATTAAAATTAAAAAAAAAAACATAGGGAACAAAATAAATAAATAGCACATACCAGACTTCAGCTCCAAGGTGCTCAATAAAATTACACTTTGAAATGCAAGGATTAAGCAGAGTAGGTGACAAGGTGACTTTGTTAACAGGCTAATCTCTTGCCTTAACAGAGACAGGGGATTTACATGTGACTGCACAAAACTGCTTTATGGTCTTTTTTCCAGTTGGAGAATGCAGGAAGGGGGAAGGAGGAGATGGGACAGGGTTGGATGTTTTAGAGCCATTTGTAAAATGGGTTTAAACTATGTTTTTCTTATTCTTTTAGGTTTGCTTGTGGGTTTTTTAAGCAAGTCTGCATGGAAATGTGTCACCAATAATAAGCTGTTTCCAAAAGGTCTAGGTAGAGGATGATGAAGATGTCACACAATAATGAATAATTAGGTAAAACCATTTGTGGTGTGATTTCTTTCTAAATGGTTTTATTTCCTTTCTTATAAAAAGCCAACCAGTATCATGGGCTATTCAAAATGTGATGTCAGGACTACTTTTCCTTGAGTCTTTCTCCAGATTTCAGCACTTCTTCACCAAGGAATGTGAATTCTAAATCCAGGATACTGTTTTTCAAATGGCCCCTCTGTTCTTGAGCAGGGAAGGGGCAAGGGGAGAAAAAAAAAAATTGAAAAATGATTTAAAAGTTAGAGCTTTAGGTCTTTACATTTCTGTCCATTACTAAGACAAGACAGTGATGAGCAAATGAACATGAAATGAGACCTGGATCCCCCTATGAGGGTTTGCATCATACAGTACCCACTTCTTTGTGCCCAGGGTGCAGCCACCCCTGCCATCCCTCCCCCTGCAGCAGGCAGAGTGGCCCCTGGCTTTTTCATTTAACTCCTTCGAGTGTCAGTGTGGATCTCCATAGTGGACCAGGGGAAACGTGGGGAAGCAATCAGTTCAAATGTTACCCAGACTTCTTTGTCTCTGGATAAAAATGGCAATGAGAAAACCAACTCCTGCATAGGGTTCGTCTGAAATTCAACAGAAAATGGGCTGAGCATGTTCTCTGGTTTTAAATAGATCTGGTGAAAGTATTTATCATGTTGTATTTGTTGCAGCATATCTGGGGTATTTGTGGTGACTGCAGACAGAGGAACAGATTTTGTATGGAAACTTGGTGTCAGATCCCCAGCCCATTTACAAATTCATGTGCTGGACCATTTCTGGATGAGATTTCAGCTTTTTCAAGTGGGTGAAGATGATCTCATCTATGAGGGCATGGAAACAGACATCCTAATGAGGGAGAGGAAAGCTGCTTTTCCTTTTGCTTTGATGCTGGGGTAGCAGGAGGGAAGACAGTTTCATTCAGAAATGTTGTGCACCACTTGAGTATGACTGTTTAAGCACTTCCAAACAAACATTCCAAAGAGAAGACTTGCTGAAAAAAATTTTTAATGATGTGGTTGAGCATTACCCCTCAGGGTTACATGCAGCCCTGCATTTCAAGCTGCCTTTGCAGGAAGGTGAGTGTAAAGGCTCAGCAGTCCATCTGCCCAAAACAGCCATGGCCAGGTTGTCCATGGACATGCCGGGAGGTCATGGAGCCAACAGGAATACAGGCAGAGGTCAGAACTGCAGTGGTGTGGTGGGAGGGGAAGTGGAGGGATGGGACAGGGCTGTCACCCAGCATGGCTGTCACCATTTCCATTGGGGAGCCATCCAACTCCACCAAGGAAATAATTGCGTTCAACAAACTTGATGAAACAGCCGATCCAAGCCCCAGCTGTAACTTGGCCAGTGAGGACCTACAGTATTTCTCTGAGTCCCCTCTTCCCCTCTGGATATCAGGGACAGCCAGAGCACATCCTCCCCACAGCTTCTGTGTGACAATGGAACTCATTCAGACTGCTGACTGTGAGCACACCAAGCACTTTCTCGAGCATGGATGGAAGAGAAAGTAAAAATTACCCACTTTAAAAATCAGGCACAACCTCAACTCTGAAGTTTATCCACTGTTTGGGTGCTAAAGCATACTCAAACCTAGCAGCAGACACTTATTCTGTGTAGGAATCTGACCAATTGTTTCCCTTCTCTCTCTTGTCCTTATACCTTAAATCATTTTGACCTTTAATTGGCCCTAATTTGCCCACAGACAGCCCTGGGACCCTTCAACACATTTGCTTGTAATTGGGTCTCTGTTATTTTTCTAGAGAGCCACTGTTGGTTGTTTCTTTTTAAAAACACTGTGGCATATCATTGAGAAGCCACTTTTAAATGAGCCCTGCTGGAGGCCAGGAGAGCCCTGTGAAAGCCCAGCAGAGAGAGACAGGGCTATCTAAATGCAATTATCATATCACTGTGAAAACGTGAAACCAGCCTGAGCTTAAGCAAACATCACCCGCCCCTGGGCTGAGGGTGGTAAAAGCTTTGCTGGGAGATGCGGGGTTGAACCCATGGGAGAGGTTATCCTGCCATCACACCTTTCACCCAGCAAAGCAGGGAATGTCTCTCTGCTGCTGCTTATTGTGGCTGGGCGTGTAACTGGGCCATGTGTTTTCCTCGGTGGTTTTATTTAAATTCCCCTATTTCAATGTGATGGTTTGCAAGGACTTGCTCTGGTACAGCCACGGGGCACTACTCTGCAGAGAAGGAATGGGACAGCCCAGGGAAGGAGCAGCAAGAGCAGCAAGCGACTGCCAGCAGACAGCGCTTCCCCAGGCAGGCCCTGCGTGTGCCACTAATCCGGCTGTGGCCACGGTTTGCCCTTAGCCCTGCTCATAATGTCATCAAGATCTTAACTGTCCAAAGCGAAGTTAGGACAGTGAGGGATAATACTGCAGCCAGATAACATCTGCACTGCCTCCTGCACTAATGGACACTTGCTCTGTAACCCAGCCTCTGCTCAGTCAGCCCTGCAGCACGGAGACCTCTCGTTAATATTTGCTCCGTGCAAACCTTACAATCAAGTTAAGCTACAGGGCTGTTGAGCCTCTGACCACAGGTTGTTGTGGCAATGGTCCTGTTGGAGATTGAAACTGTTGCCCAAGTACATGGGAACTGCAGTGTGTCCCATAAAGCTGTTTTAGTGTCAGACCCCAAATAAATTTACTTTCCATGGCTTACAGCATTCACACAGGCAGCACCCACAGGCTCCACTGCCTTGGAATAGGTTAGCAAACTACATCTCACATTGTACAGAAAGTCAAGTGAGCCGTGGCTGGCAAGGCTGGAGCTAAGGCTGGATTTCTGCCCTGTGGAGCGGAGTGTTTTTATTGGGTCAGTCTGTTCACGTGTGGCTACCACAAGGAAAAGACGCTGCTGTTTTCACCTGGCTGACAATTGAGGAGGATGTGCTGCTCTGCAAAGGTAGCAGGTATGATGATGCCTCCTGTCCCTGAAGGTCATGCACTGAGATAGGCATGGCAAGATGGTGTAAAATGTAAGAGGCACATGTTTGGAAGGAAAAGAGAGTCCTGTCCTACTAGCATGGCTGTTAAATGTAGCTGAAACCAGCAGAGATTGATCTTTAGAAACAGGAAAACCTCAGAAGTCCTCCATTGCCCCTGGATAGCTCTCGAGCTGTGGGGCTGGAAGCTGTAGTTTCTGGTGGTCAAGGCATCTAATTGGAGTTAGACATCTAATTATGTGGATGGAATTAGTAAAGTGAGTTTTAATAGTTGACACCAAGACTCCTAGCTATTTAAAGTTCCTACCATAGTTTGCCAGCACATAACTGGATTTCAGGTGCTGGGGGAAGAAGCCCATCGAAGTGTCCCCCTTCCCTTCCCAGGTCAGATCATGCTTAGCCAGAACAAAAGGGGGCAAGACTCCTCTGCCCAAATCTCCACCAGCTGGGGCAGCTACCCAAAATACCAAGCTCCAAATGCAGCTGGCACAGAGAGACTCTGGAGTGCTGGTTTCAGCCCAGGGATCAACTGCAGTCCCACAAATGCAGTCAAGGAAATTCCTTTTCTACAGGTAACATGGAGCCAACAGGCCTGAGGGTGAGGTTTGGGATCCACACAGTGCAACCAGGCGTGGCTGGGTCCTTCCTTGGAGGACAGACATGGAGAGCACGGTGCTGTCAAAGCAGGGCTGGACACTCTCAATTCTGCAACAATTAAGCTGGGAAGCATTTTGTAATTGTCTTCAAAATCTGCATCTCTCTCCTGACTTTACAGTAATTTTTTTTCCCCACTGTTTTTCTGATGTTTCTGTCCAGGTTGCTTAAAATCCAAGACATTTTATTTCTGCTAATGAGGTTCTGGTCAGATGTGGGCCCCTGCTGGGGTTCAGCAGAGGATCCCTGCTGTAACACCCCAAAGCTTTTACAGTGTCCTGGCAGATGCTGGTCCTCAAAAGTATATTTAGATACGGAATCCTTGCCCTTGAGCTCCAAGTACCCAGGGTTTTTGCATATGCAAATATTTGCAAAGTCAGGGCTCTGTTTGTATTGCCTGTTTAATAATTTAAGTTTATATTTAAGTTCCTGACGTTCTGTTAATTTTTTTAAATCCAGCCATAATTTTAAGGAAATGGGTTTCTTGCTTTGTTTTTTAAGCAGATGTCTGAAGTGTCACTTGTGAGTTCAGCATGTTGCTGCAGTAGTGGGTCCAGTGGTTTGAGCTGGTTTTCTAGTTTTGAGCAATAATGAAGGACCAGGAGAACTGCACTGTACGAAGTTATATTGTCCCATAACCATTCCTGATGTTCTTTTGTCCCTGTGGCTGCGAGGACATGCTTTCTGCTGTCAGAAAGGTCTGTGCTTGGTGCTGAGTCAGAAACCTGGTCACTGTCCTGCCTCTGAGCAAGATAAACACACCAGGATACGTCTGCACATGCCAGCTCCTGACAAGCCAATATCTGTCAGGGGCCTTGGGTACCATCCCTGGCACAGGAAGGAGATATTCATGTCATGGATGCCCTTTGCACCACCTTGGTCAGATCTGGAGAAAAAACAGTGGGGACAGTGGCTTGGGAATTTGTTCCTGCTGTTCTCTGACAGCAGTGCATGGAGCAGAGGGTACTGGTTTCAGGACTGCTGTTCAGCACTAGAAAATTCCCCTTTCAACAATTCTATGTTATATTAAAACAAAAAAGCTTGAATGTTCAGGCAGGAAGAAGTCATTTTTCCAAAATAGACAGTGATGAATTTGGGAAAATTGAAGGGAGGCCAAGGAATTACAGCAGACTGAAAGCTGGGTGACTTTCCTAGGAGTGACCAGGGAAGATTTCAAAGCCACCAACCCCCCCTTCCCCACCACTGCCACAGGAGAGTTGAAACCTTGGCGAGCAGAGGAGTCACTGCTACCACTGCTGCTTCCTTTTCTTGCTGCCAGATAAAGAGGACAGACTCTCCTTTTTCACTCCATTCTGCTCACACAATGGGCAAAGGGGATCAGAGCCAAAATTACAAGTGTGAGCCCTTAATGCATCAGGTTGAACAATGGGCTTTGGAGGCGTCTGCCTTGTTGCGAGAAGCAGTACAGCTAGTTCTGACTACCCAGTGCCATGGAAAAAAACCTCATTGTCCTGGCAAAATGCTCCCCAGAATGAAAACACCCTCCTCCTTCTTTCTTCAGCTTACTAATGGGAAGCAAAATAACAAACCAGGCCCACAATTAAACAAACATGCCACTAACTGAGCCGAGCTCAAGTGTAACAGATGTTGTTGCAGTTGGACAAGGCTGGAGGCCGGGAGCAAGCCACGCTGGCTGGCTGCTGCTCCCAGGATGCTGTTGCTGAAGGGGTTTCTTTGCTATACCACAGCCCTCTCCTTCCACCAATCTTTCTTCCCTTTTCTTTGGTATGCCTTTGTTCTTGCTCTCCTCCTTGTCCTGGTCTATCCCCAAGTGCTCCACCTCACCACATTTCATTCATCACTTCATCAATTTCACTTTTTAGCACTTAAAACCACAGGTTTCAGAAAAGCTCAAGAGATAGGGAAAAGCCATGTCAATTAACTTTTTAGGCCATGTTAGTATAGGAGAAAAAAACAATTATTTTTCTCCATTTCATTTTCCTTGATCTGTCTCCTCACTGGTACCCGGGCTCCACCAGGTTAATCAATGCTACCTCCCAGTTCCTGCAGTCTCCCTCCAAGTTTGATGGCTGTGGTGGAGGTGACTGTGAGGATGTAGCTCAGCAAACCTGAGATTCCCACCCCAAAGTGCTTCTCCTCCAAATATTACAGGCATCTCTGCAACACAAGGAATTTGGTGTTTGAGAGGTGACAAACAGCTAAAGAAGGGCAGACAAAAGGGAAATTGTGTCCTTTTCATATCGCTGAATCCATCTTCTCTGTGCCTTTAGAACTCTGGTGCAGTCTATGATGGGAGTCTTATTTAAGCCAAGGCTTAAAGTCCCTGACTGCCTACCTGGCACCAACTGACTGATGCCTCTGGTGGCCCATGCACCCCCTCATTTACGGGGATCTGTTTCTTCCAACTCCATGTAAAAGGGACCAAAATAATTTGGCACAAGGCAGAATCAGAGGCTGCTTGGCCTTACTTGTTCCCCAGCAAAGCTATGCCAGGCTTCTATTACTGCTAGAGGAACAGGGGTACTCCAGGGCTGGGGACAGACTTCACAGGCCTTTGGGTCACTCCCTAGAGCAAAGCTTGCTTCTCTCATCCAAGAGCCATGGTCACCAACACCTGAGGTGTTGGGAGAGGAATACAGGGCTATACACTGAGCATCTGTGCCCACACACATCTTTGTCTTGTCTTTTGCTCTACTTGCTCTTGCAGGTACAAGGCCCTGTGCAGCGGGGTTTTGCTTTGCCCCAGGCTGCTGTAGCACTGTGACTTCTGTGATTATTAATAGAAGCCTAAGGAAGTAAGAAAAGTTAACTTCTCTTTCTCCTTCAAGCAGGGTAGCTGGAAGACCCCTGAAATCTTTCCTGAGGTGTCTCAGGACAGACACTGTGCCAGCACAGAGGCCCTCAGAGCAACATGTCACCAGCACAGTTTGTCACTGGAGCATCCCCCACCTGCCATGCTCAGAAATTCTATACAGTGGAGGAGGAAAACAGCTCAGAATGAAACCTTGCTTGGTTTACCCTTCTTGTTGGGCAAGACAGGCTGGATACCCTGGGCACTGGCAATATTAAGCCAACATCACCTCTCAATGCTCTGCTGTGGTAAGAAACCTGCACAACTGTTATGAACCAGGGCTGCCAGTTCAGCACTCTGATCGTCAGAGTGAGAGCAGCACCAACAGAGACCCCCAGCCAGAACAGGCTTTCATTGCTCCCAGTGCAGTGCTGAGTAGTATTTCCACTCATATGACAAATTTATGATCAAGGAGCCTTTGGCAGAAAACATCCCTGTTGTCAATACCCCCTTCCAGGTGAAAATGAAGATCAGTTCCAGGTGAACATCCAGGTATTCCAGACCCGGGAAGTACTGGAAGTAAATCACAGTAAGCCAACCAACCACCTATTCCCTTATTTATCAGCTAAAATTTGGGAATTTTATACTTTTGAACTGCTTACACTGAGACAAAGCACCTCAGATGGAAAATTTGATGGAGGTATTGGGTTTTACTTCCTTTTTCCAGTCAATAGACACAATACATGCACATAATGTGACTGCACTTTGGTAAATACAGCAGCAATTTTACAAGGATGGCTTTTAGAACAGTTGCTGACATGAGCTAAAATTACTAGGAATTACCATCCAGAAGTGGATGTAAAATTATCAGACTTCAAGTAGATACCCTGTCCTATAATACAATGGCACTTTTTTCAAAAAATGCATCCTTCTTCTCACTGCCCTTTATTCTTCACCCCACCCCCTTTCTCTCATTTAAAACACAAATTTACATCTGTTCAGTTCCCTCTCCCTGTTGCCCACAGCCTCTTTTATTTTCACAGCAGCTTGGAAATGCAGATTTTGTGACTAAGAGCTAGAGAGACACACCTTGTTTCAGCAATGTATCTGGGCTGTGGCTGCAGAGCAGCCTCCCTTCTCTCACCAGCTCTGGCGTTCACTGGATGCTGCTCTGAGCCTGTTCAGGATGCTGAGCAGAAAAATGAAAGCAATTTTTTGTTTCCATAGGTTTTATGGCCAGCTCAGTGTATTGAGGCAGCTCTTTACAGGGTCAAGTGAAAAGGAGGGGAAAAGAGGGAGCCCAAGTAGGAGAGTGTGCTCAGCAGAGAGACTGGCTGGGGATGCTGCAGAGCTGCTGCTCTCCAGCCCTGTTTCTTTAATGCTGGTACATTATATATCTTGTATGGATGCTTGTTCTGGTTCTTATTCAATGCATTGACCAGAACATGCTGTTTAACTGCAGTTCTTCCCTTAATCCCATCCCAGCAAAGACCTGTGTGGTATCTGTATTTAAAGCCCATTTAATTTCAGCCTTCTGTATGCAGGACTATTTTGACAGAGCTGGGGAAGTAATGACACAAATAGTGATAGCACAAATAGTTGTGCTGGCAGATCAGAAGAGGTGGCAACCTCTGGATGAGAGCCATGAAAAGCAGCTGTGGACAGACAACTCCACACAGAGTTTGGCTGCAGCTGGAACAGGATGCACAGCCTAGAGCTTCAGTCACCGTTCTACCAGGTCAAAGAAAGGGGAAGAGTGAATCAGTCCAGAAAAAATGAAAACTATTCTGAATGCTGGCTCATAAAATTAAAGGCAACTTTTAAAATCTCAGCAAAAAAAAATATTTGGCTAATCTTCTACCACTCTCTTATTTCTGTGTACTGGTGTACACCTGGTGTAATTCCCATCCCAGATGAAAGTAGAAATACCAGGACACACAAGTAATTGTTGGTACTGTAGCTCTTCAGGTCAGGAAGAAGTAGTGGGGATTTCTCATGAATTATCCTACCAGTTTCTACAACTGTGTCTGTACAGCCTTGAGTGTCTCTGCCTCTTCTAGAGCAGACACTGTAAGGCACCATCAATAGCACCATTTCTGGTTGTGACTCAGTATAATTTGGCTGCAACATCTCAGATGCCTCATCCCATGAGCTCTGGAGCTCTCCACACATTGCTTCGTGTCCAAGTGAGCATTTAGTGGAAAGAGAAAGTAAAGTGAAAGGGCAGCACCCTCTGTGACACAGAGCAAGAAATGAAGGCAGGACTGAGAGAGACTAAAAATGCTGTATGGTGGCAATTCTCAGTCATTATAACAGCCCTCAGGAGAGCTGCTACAAAGCAGAATAGCTTGTAACAGCCGTGTGGGGCCAGAGCCAGAGCAAGGAAGGTATCAGCCAGCTCTGTCCCCATCACAGACCTGAAGCTTAGCTTGACTTGGATTTGTTTTCTCTCTCGGCAATGGGGATCTATGGATGCCAGATGATTAGGACTCTCAACAAAAAATGTAAAGTAGAAGTATCACATAACCCTGCAACCTGCTCACCTTTCATCCAGAGATTACTTTCTCGTTTAGGTCCTTCTGTCCCTCCTGGATGGAGCATTCACTTCTGCAGAGCATTGGCAATGTGATGCCATGCTCATGCAGGCCTGGAGGAACCTCGGTTTTTCCAGTACCACCATCAGGATGAAAATGACCTTTTGCTGCAGCCAGACCTGCCCATAATCCTCAGGTCACTGGTGGACAGAATGCCTGACATCCACATATTGCCTACAAACATTCCAGGAAATCTCTCTGAGGCAAAGCCCCTTTGGCCATGCGCTGCTATGTGAGGCAGCCTCCATCTCTTTGCATTTCAATCCCATCCATCTACAGCCAATCATCTAGGAATCTTGTCACTTGCATGAAGTCTGTGCTCCATAATTACAAGGGCCAAACTAAGGTCTTTAAATGGTTTGTGAGGTGACTCAGGTGATGAGGATGTGACCTAAGGTATCAAAACTTCCAGCAATAAAGGGGGCATCATGTTAGCTAATCCCCTTCAGGGGCTGGTATGTGGCAAGCACTGGAATGCACCACTTTTTTCCCTCTGGCTTGATATAACTACTTTCAGTGTTATTTAAAGCTCTGACTAATCACAGGCAATGGCCAGGTTTATAATGCAACAGTGTGTAGCCTGGAGCAAATTCTGACATAATTACACTGTATAAATTCCCCCATTAGAAATGACACTGCATTGGTGTTGTGTAAGAAGCAGCCATGGTCCAGTCAACTGGCTCTGTGAAAATCTGTCTGACAATTGTTTACCCTGCTGATATCTTATTGACACTTCTTACAATGATGAGACTGTTACATGACAGCAAATGGAAGCTAAAGGCTGAAGAGTCTCTCCTTCCCTTGTGATAGCTTCAACTGTGGTTATTTTCTTGCCTGGTTTTCTCTGGGTGAGGCCTTGCTCAGTTTTGATCACTCTGAAGTAGAAAAAGAAGCATGTGGTGATGGTACAAATCACAAAAGCCCATAGAAATCCTGACTGGGGTTGCATCATCTGCTTCAAGGAGCAATTACTCCCCTAGGTCCTATCCCTTCACTGCAGTGGGATTATGGGCCATATTAGGATTTGTTCCGACCTGGCACTGCCTTGCTCCATGGCAGGGTAGCGAGAGCCAAGCTGCTCTCCTGCTGGTTTTAGCTCGTGCCAGTGGAGCAGCAGGGTGTTGTGAAGGGCTAATTTGTCAGATCCTGGTATGTTGCTTTGCAAAATGACTAGATGATATATTTGTTTCCCACTGCGGTGTCAGGACTGTGGCACATTTGGACAGCCTGGGAAGAGGGAGACTGCACCCTTGCTTGGGAGGACAATGATAGAACCCTCAAGACTGTGGCCAGTGCCATTTGGGCAAAGGAAACCAAACACATTTCCAGTTTTGGAGCACTGATTCAATGTAGGTCAAGGAAGGATTTTGACCTTTTTGGCCATTATCTTACATAAAGATCACAAAATTAAAAATAATAATCCAAATAAATTCAATGAATATTGGTTATAAAAACAAAATCTTGTAGAGAACTTCAAAACAGTTTTATCATCTCCCTGAGGAAGGTTCAGGAGGGACCCACTGAAAATGTATCTTAAACAACAGGCTTTCTAGCAGCAGAACAGCAACAAATGTTCAGAGGTTGGGATAGGGCAGTATGATTCCAGCCTCCCTCTAATCTGGGAGACCTGAGCTAATTTCAAGTATGGGGAATGGGATCTGGAGCCTTTTCAGATCTTCCGTTTTAAGTTGGCTCAGGAGACCAGCAGGTCTCCAAAACTGGCAAACTTAAGAAATAAATGGAGGGGGTTTTTTAGTTATAACTGGAAAAAAAAAATCCTACCTGTAGAGGATTATCCCTTGCAGTATGTTGTCTATACTAGTTAATTTACAAAATCCCAATGATTGAGTTTCGTTGTGAAGAAAGTGAGAAAGACTATTCTTTAAGGGATGTATTGACACAACTATTTGGGAATCTTTTGGCCTTGATGCAATACAAGTAACATTGTTGGCATTTGTCCATTTTTCCATTTTCTAAGATATGAACTCATTAACCCCCCCACCCCAAAATCTGAGGCAATACTGCCTGTCTTTTTTTGTTTGTTTGTTTTCAGCATCATCAGGAAAGCTGTGATCTGGATGCCCCACACAGTCTCCTTCTTAAGCAGTAAGTAATGCCTCTAAGAGATTCTTCCTATTGGTATTCAGAGGCTGGAGCAAAGTACTGAGATGGTGTTGGAGATGGTTATGGAGACAGTCCCCTGCTGGTGTTTCCACGCTGAGCTGGGTCCCTATGGGAATACAGTGTTTTCCCCAGTCCCCGCCTCTCTGGGGTGCATGCCCTTGCCTGGGCCAACACCAGCATGGAAGAAGTTAGCACTGCTGTTCCCTGTGGCAAACCAAGCTGTGGCTAAAGGAGTATTTGGAAACCCTGGGCTGCCAATTCAGAACTTTCCTAAAACCAGCAGTAAAATTTGCCTCTGATTCCTTTTTAGGAAAAGAAGGCTGTAATATAAAGTCCCATTTTCTAGGTGTTAGAAGTTTACAACCCACACCATTAAAAGCAACATTCTGTGTATAACTTAACGTTTGGTCTTCAGGAACAGCTAGGAGGAAAAGAGGAGGTTCCCTGTTTGTTCTACAAAATAGAAAAGTGGTTGCTTTCTATACTGTAAATATGCATTAGAAAGCTCTTATAGGCTCGTGCTGGGGATTTGATGTTTTTAACTGACTACATTCCTTACATTTTTGTATAACTGCCAAGAAAGCTAAATAAAATGGCTTTTTTAGTGTTTTCTCTAAGAATAGCCCCGCTTCTTTGTAAATATAGCAAAGGAATTGTTGATAATAATTCTTTGGGAGAATAACTGGTGTTATTGATGTTAAAAGTAGAAAGATTGCTGTTTCTCTGTCTCAGAAACAGAGCTAACCAAGTAGGCTGGGGCTTCAGAAAGCCTGAGCATTCCTTGGCCAGTTACTGAACTTAGACTGGTTTCATTCCTGTGCCAGAAGGTGTAGAATCAGAGAAGACCAGCACTGAAACTCAAGTAGAAACAAAAAACCCAAACACTAAGATTTGCATTTTCTTTCAGGATGCAAACCTGGACTTTTTCCTCCTTGTTTGCATTTCTCCATTTGCAGATGGTTCTGCCTTCTGCCAATTTACCGTGAAAAACCGGGGTTACTTTACTCAGTTTGATTCAAATGTGCACAATTAACACTTGGGCACCCTTAAACCTCTGCAGTGTTAGGGGAAGTCCCACCCTCCTGAGATATCAACATGCAAAGACCGACATTCTCAAGCAGAGCCAAAGTTTAGACTACAGAACCCTGGCTTGATTGGCACCCATCATATATATGCCAAGATCTTAGATGTGTTTTGTAATGCCATGCAACAAACTGGTGGTAAAACCAGGATAGAAGCATGAGAATTTGAACCAGCCTGTGCCATGCTTTGACTGATAAACATTCCTGCCATCCAGGATTACGAGAAGGTGGAAGGCTCTTAATCCACTTGTATGTCACTTCCAGGGGGAAAAAAGCTACAATTATTTTTTTAGGGTTGACTGAAAGCATCTGTCTTCCCTGCAGTTGAGACAACCCCTCACAAAGGCTCCCTGTCATTAACCAGACCTGCCCTTCAGCTGAGCATGCAGAGATTTGGTGCTTGTTCAGCCCAGCTTCGTCAGGGCTGGTAGCCCTCATCAGGATTATTTTTCAAAACAGAGACTCAGTGGGGCCAGGCTGTAGCACACAGTGCCCAGACACTTGCCTTCTGTTTGCACTGAGTCTGCTTCCTCCCAGCTTCCCCAGTTGCTCCCTACCTTTGCCATAAAAGCTGTTCAACAGTTGTTCCTGATTCACCTTTGTCAGTACCACACAGCATTTTGTAGCCTTCTATGATCATTTACTCTCTCATTTACTTTCCAGACTGAAATGCTCCAGTCTCTTTAGGTATTCCTCATACAGGTATAGTAGGTTAAAAGAGGGAAATTTTAGGAAAAGCAGTAAGTGCTCAGTGCTGTGATGACTGTTTTTTTTCATCTACTGTCAATTTAGTTACCTGCTCTTTTTGTCTCTGAGAGTTCCACTGTGCCAGATGGCAATTGAGGGCAAGTATCCTGGCATCTTTTGAGCCAAAGAAAGGTTCTGTGTTTCACCTTCAAGACTGTGCTTGTGCCACAGCTTTGATGATATCCGAAGCTACAATATCTCAAGTAGCAACAAAATTCATGCAATCTGTAAGGGAAAGGCTTCTCATCATCTCTACAAGTGACTTGTGAATGTGAGGTGGTGAAGGATGGAAGGCAGAGTTCCCACCCCATAAGGACTTCCAAGTTTAAAAAGTTAAAACAGCTCCTAGTGGTCCCTGTATCTCCCAATTAAAGCAAATAAAAGCCCAACTAACTGAAAACCAACACCACCAAAACCTACTTTGTTTTTATCAAGATTGAGAGATGACACAAAGGCTGACTACAGCATTAATGAGCTTGTCTGTGGTTCAGGAAGATTCAGATCCTTCTACTGTTGTTTCGAGTATGCATCTGGGCTGATGGCTGTTCTGCTTGTGTTCTTACATTTCTAGTAGTTACCACTACTACTTCCAAATTTGGGTGGATTTTAGCAGGTAGGACTTTGAGTCTAAATAGCAGCTAATTTAGCAGGCTCATGGAACTTCAATTCCAAACGAGGACAGAATTATGAAAACTGATTGTCCTATGAGATTACTGTCATTCAAAGTCAAATTCACATGCTGAACTTCATTTGTCTATTCCTTTTGCTACTCTTTGGAAAAGTCTGAGCATAAGTCTGGGATAAGGACAGTGCGGAGCAGAATGACAGCAGAATAGGTTAAACACTGCAGATGTGCTCAAATTTGGGTTAAGGCGAGACCCCAACCTGGGATCCAAACCACTTTATGATTTCTGCATAACTGGATAATTGAGCAGTAATGGGATGCAGAGTGTTTGCATGTTTGTCTGCCCAGGAGAGGCACAGCTTATTTTAAGTTGCCTGCACTACAGGCCCCAAAAGATCTTGTACTAACTATAGGATAAAATATCTATTGCCTCCCTGAACCCCTCCATGTGCCTGAGTAAGAGGGATGTGAGTGAGGGCTGAGTTCCCAGAGTGGGTGCAGGGAGCACAGTGTGAGAGCGTGCGATGCTGTTCAGAAATATGGCTTAAGGTCAGACTCCACTCTAAAGCTTCCCCAGAATCCCAAATCCTCTTTTTATATGAGTTTCACTCAAACACAAACAATTAAAGAATTTCATCTTCTCTTACTACGGTGGGAAAGCTTGGATGCTTCTCTGGTCTCTTAACTTTATTAAACAGCCCCAGAGTGTTCTCTAGATGAGGGTCCTGCCTGGCTTCAGACATCCCAAATCTTTGTGTTTGCTGTGGATAAGTTGGTCTCTGATGCCAACTGGCAGCAGAGAAGAGAAATAACACAGTCTGTTGCAAAGAAGAAAAAAATTGAGGGGCAGCTACAAGCCTCGGGTCTGCCCATATGATTGGAATGATTTGACAAGGACCCCCATCAATGGCAGCATTTCAGAGACCTCAGCATGGGCCATTGCACATCTCCACTATCTGTGTCCTTTCATGTTTCCCCTCCTAAAGACAGCACCAGCCAGCTTTAGAGCTTAAGCACCATATGTTCTGACCCCTGCCTGGAGCACAGGGAGGTGCTTTTTGTAGTTTTAATTTTGGAATTTGCCCCATTAATAGGCAAGGTCTGGTGGAATGGAGAGAAACATTCCTCCTGTGCTAGACTGCTCTGGTCTCCAGCAGCTCTCTCATCACCAGGGGTTTGTTAAAGCATGCAGTATGCTAACATCCTGCCAGCTCACCTTTCGTAAACTGCCTCAAAAGCATTAGTCCCACCAGTGCAAATAAGGTGTCTGCCACATGTCTGCTCATTTCTTCCTGGTGCACTGAGGCAAAGCAGCCTTTCCTTGTCAGTCATTGACCAAAACTGTTGATTCTGGAACAACTAACTTGCTGGTTGTAGAGGATGCCAAAAACCTCTTGAAAGCTGGAAGGCAAAGGTGTTCTCTTATTAAATTAACTTATTAAATTAACTAAGCTCTAGAATGAATTTTCCTGAGAGCTTATTTGATATCTGGAATAGAAATGGCTTTCCTTCTCCAACTCCACCTACTCAACACTCCAAGTCACATCCAGAGAGCCTTTAGACGCATTTCTCTTCTCTCCTCTCCAGACTACAACATTGGAGTTCCACTGCATTTATTTCTAGACAACTGACAAATATTCCAGGTGAGTCCAACTTGAATTTGCTTGCTGAGTTAGTGTAGTGGGCTTAGTTCAGTCTAGGGAGAATTGAGCAGTTGGAGGGTATTTTCTGGTCTATCAGACACTTACATCAGGGCTGAGCTGGAGGAAGTTTGGTCCAGTTTGGTTAAACTGTTAAAATTGCGGCCAGTTCCTGAACTGCTTGTTAAAGCTCAGGTCTGGTACATCCCACTCTATGTAGGTGTTTTCCAGGGAGTCCCCCCTGTTCTGTTTAGCAGACAGTTCCCCCCCTTTCCATTCTCCAAGAGCAGGCTGAGAGGGATTTCTGGGTAGCTCCAGGCCCCTGGATCACCCAGGTACTTCACAACCGCCCTGCCTCCCAAGAGAAATGCAGCTGTGCCAAAGGAAAGTGCAGCCCAACATCTGCACATACCCAAAGCAGCATGGACCTGTCATTGCTAAATGTAGTCACAGGTTCTGTGGCTGAGGAAGGACCTTGCATTGCAATGCACACACAGAGAGCAACCCCATGATGAAAGAGGCATTTAAAAAACAAATCATATTGAGAGGAGTGGTAAGCCCAGCTCCATCTGTATCTAAAGACATAGATCCTGGTGGTGCTGATAAACTGCTGGAGTGAGACCCTAACGCCCTTTGGCTCCTGTAGGAAATAGGACCTCTACTAACATATGTAAATAAATATCCCCCTGTGTCTTTACACACTTAAATACCTTTGCAAACCTGGCTCCTTGCCTGTTTCCCATACTTGGCTACTGCTTCTTAATGTTTGCAGGGTAGCAGGAGCAAGAGCTCAGCTGTAATTTGGGGTTGTATTGTGCAAAGTGCTGCACAGGCACAGAACAAAAGACCTCTGACCGCTTCCCAGAACCCAGGTCTTGTTGTTTTAAAAACAACCTCCCCTGTTTTGTTTGTACGTTTTTTTTATCTTTTAGTCATTATTTTCTTCTTTCCTTTACATTTCTGATGCCTCCAAGCTAGAATACCTTTGCTGAGCTCCTGACTGAGCCAGGCCAAGCTCGCCACATGGAAAGGACTTTTTACCTGTGTCCTGCTTATCTGCAAGTGGTGAGTGTGGCTGGAGTGAAGCTGCAAGGGTTGAAATGAAGGGTGTTGGGGTAATACTGCACAATAAAGTTTGTGCTTCAAGATTGCCACTGGGATTAGGGAACATGAGCTCTGCTGGAATAAAAAGCAAAAGTTTAGACCACAGAGAACTGAGCAGATGCAAACATGTGATACAAAACTGAAAAACTGTACTCCAAGAGAGGCAAATGCACTCCAGCTGTGCCTGGAGTGGGTGGGTCATGCTTTTCCTGTGCCCAGGCTGTTTATTCGACAGCAACTACCAGGATGGGATTTCCTCCAGGTTTACATCAAGGAGCATGTCATGTCTCTTGACCCTTAACTAGATAAAAGTTGCTGTATTAATAATCAACCAACCTGGGGTTCCAGACTGAGTGACAATTTGCATCCATCCCCAACTTACATAAACCTAAACCACCATAATTTAAAGAAAAACTTCTTGAGCTGGTGTTTCCTGTGAAATCTCAATAGAAGTGTGTCTTCTGGGTGCTTTGATGCATTTCAGGTTCATTTTGGGGCTCTGTAATTCATGGCAGCTGGTTCTCTGATTATTTTATATTAAGGACCAACTTCCAGTAACATCAGTGGGAGCAGGATTTCAGCTCTAAAGCTATTATTAACTAATGCAGCACAACAATGCCTGGCTTTCGTTCTGTTTTGTTTTCTCCCAGGGTCGGAACGTGTGTGTATCCCATTAACTCTGTCCTCACTGCTCTCAAGATGTTCCGCACAAATTATTTTATTTTTTTTGTAAAAAAATATATTTTACTAGGCAGTTTTATGAGAACTGACAAAATGCCTCGTAAATAACCCAGCAGGAAATATGGGGTAAATAAAATTTTTACAACTTTATCATAAACCTGAGAAGTCTTTAGTTCCTTTTCGAATGGAATGAGCAAGGTATTTCATTAAAGGAAAAGACATGCTCTCTAAAGCCCAACAATTATAGACACAATGCCTTTTTAACCTGCAATTCAGTCAAACAGGTTTGGTGGCAGTGGAAAATGTTAAAGGCCCTGTTTTGACACTTTGGGTCATGCTCCCCACAGATCAATTTGTGCTGTAGGTTCCCTACACAGCAGAGCTGGAAAACTGGTGCGTGCCTGACCTGTCCCCAAACCCAGGACCTCTAAGGAAACACGTATCTGGGAGAACCTGCTCAGGACAGGCTGCCTTTGTACATCTCCGTGTATGGGGCTGTGTCTGGGCCCCTAAGTGCAAAGGGAATGCAAACAAATATGATCCTCAGGTCTTCAGCTCAAGCCTGAAATGCAAAGATTTGGTCAAAGACCAAGAGTCTGAAATAGAAATGCTTGGAACAAGCCTCAGTCCTTGAACTTTGTGTGAAGGGGGAATTCAGCTCTCAGAAGGAGGATCTTTGAGTGTGATATTTTGGTATGGTGGGAAGACAGGAGGGGGTGTCACTTTTAAGTTCTTTTCACTTGTAAAAACTCATATTGACATCCATGACTATTTTCTACTTACAGTGAAACAGATACTGGGCAAAATACAATCTGTTCCTGGGTGCATAAAAGGTAGGGAAACTATCTTCCAAAAGAAGTGAAAAGGTGCCATTGTAGGCCTGCATGGTCTGATGAAATACCAGATGAGGTGATCTATAGAGAAGGCCTTTGCCATTTCTCATGCCTCTTGTTATCTGATCCCCACCCTATTTGTGCCTCCAGCTTGGCTAAAAACTTGAGAGAGAGCAATCCTGAAAAGGCTGGGATTCACAGAAGCACTGGAGATGTTCAGATACCCTTGTTATCTTCCCTGCATTGACAGCAGACCAGAGGTGACAGCACCACCCAGGCCTCACCTTGCTGGCACCGCAGGCTGTACTCCACAGCCCTGCTCCCCACCTCTTCTCTGGGGCATTCTTGCATAAAGCCCACCACTCAGGGTGGGATGGGCCCCACCTTCCCTTGGAGGCACTGCTGCATTCCCTGCCTTCCCTCCCCGTCCCTCCCTGCTACGCAGCCCTTCCCACCTACCCACCACATTGCCTGGCTGCTCAGGACATCTACAGCAACTTCCCACAGCAATGTCATGTGAGGAAAGCATATAAGCTTTCGCAGCTAAAATGCCATGTAAACAAAGAGGTAAGTTCACCACACCCCACCCCACACCCCAAAGCTATTGTGATGTTGATTTTGTCAATGGCCACCGGCCACACTTTGGGAGCAGGACACCTACAGGAGAGCCGGTACCAATGGGTACAGCCCTGCTGAGGACTCGGAGCCCCCGCTGCCTTCCAGGCCAAGTCAGGGTGTCCCCGGGAGATTTGCCTGTATAAGGCTCCAAAGTCTGGCATGTCGTCTGCAAAGCACTGTGTAGAGAGACAATTACCACAGCCCTTTCCCTAAAGGAAATTCCATCTTGGCACTAAACAGCACGGTGGCAGGCAGAGCACAGCCCTGGCAGGGCAGGCCGGGCTGCGTGCGGGGCTCTGCCCTCCCCCAGCAGGGGCTGACAGCATGTCAAGGGAAATTGGCTTTTCCGTGGGACACACTGCTTTAGTGAGAGCCCATATGTTCCTGAATTATCTGTTCTGAATTCCCCTTATTATCCCAGTGTCTCTGTCACCACCCCCTGCCTCTACCCTCTCCTCGGGCCTCCACCGTGATGCAGAGGTTAAATAAAATATCATTTCCTTCTAATTTAGCCTTTGTCTTTGGCAATCAAAATGCCCTTCAGGCCCTTCCAGGTCAGAGTAGGACATGGGAAACCCCTTCCCAGGCATTTCACTGTAGATAATGTGGGTGATTCATGAGATCATTCAAAGCACTGCCTTCTGCTGTGGCTGCTGCTTTTGGTGATTGGGCTCTAACTCCTTTTCCTTCCCCACAACATCATCTCTCCTAGCCAAATTTTGCAAACCATGTCCTGGGAAACTGGCAGCCACAGGAGGAGAAGAAAAATAAGAGCAGGTTATATCTACTGCAGCAAAATCTCTGTGCACGGGAGAAAAATAGCTGTGTGAGTCCAGAGAGCAAGAGAATGCTGTCCCTGCTCTAGGAGGAACTGAGCCAGGGAAGCAGCAATACTTTGCAATTCTGCCACTCCTGTTTGAGCCCTTGAGTGCCAGAGTGGACAGAGAAAGTGGGAGGACTCATGTTGTAATACTTCTGGGCAAATATAGCAAGAGATGGGGGAACATACCCAAATCTGCCTCTAGAAGCATCACCTGTGTGTTATTTGTTGAGGGTGCAATACAAAGCAGCGGCATACATTTTTATTTTTTTATAAAATCCAGTATTCTGTTCAGCATCTTCCTGGAGACTCCCTCTAACATAGAGATAATGCTGGTGAAAGAGCCAATGGTGAAAAAAGAATACCTATAAAGGACAGTATATAATTTATAATGGAGTGTTGTTATTTTAACCTTTCCTTCCTTGTTCAGTTTTATGTATTTGAGTTGGAAGTGCAGAGGCAGCAGGAAGATAGAGAGCATTAACTTCATCCTGTAACATGCAACATAGGTAAAAAGGGGGGAAGGCTGACTTGTTTTTGTCACTCGTGTGGTCTCCAAGTAGGATGAGTATGGGAGGACAGTCTCTAGTGCTGGTGTCCCACACATTTTTCTGGCTGTATTTGTCCATTTCTGTCATGGTTGAGTGAACAAATGTGTGGCTGGGGAGCAGATATGATTGTCATGTGTCCTAGGACTTGGCCCCAGGTATCTCCTCACTATCTGCTCTCAGCAGGAGATGCAGTAGGGATGCAGGAAAAAAAACGGTGAGTAAAGGAGAAGATTAAAAAAAAGCACTGCATAAAGGACTGAAGGCACTGAGTAACGGTTGTTTGTGTGCATCCATGGTTTTCCACAGATTAAGAATCCTGTATCATTTTGTGGATGGAGCTGTAGGGAATTAGATCACAGGACCTTTTCAGAAATAGAATCTATCTACTATCTATCTATCTATCTATCTATCTATCTATCTATCTATCTATCCATCCATCCATCCATCCATCCATCCATCCATCCATCCATCCATTCACTTTAAAGCAGCAGCCTCCTAAAAATCTATTTAAAATATTTCAAAAAGCCAAGCTGGCAAGACATGAAAATCAGAGGGAGATAGCAGGGTGGGGAAAGTGCCTGAGAGGTGGGAATGGAGAACAAATGGTCCCCACCCCTGCAGTGGTCCCAGCCCCCATTCTCACCCTGCTAGCATCCCTCCCTTTGGTAAACAGAGACAGGCAGGTTTTCACCTTGCCTCCTCCAGAGGACCTGGCCCTTTGTTTCACTGTGTGACTCCCTGGCAGATGGAAGGTGCCTGAGGGGTCTTGTTCAAGGAAAGGCTCCAGTATGCAAAATGAGCCCACAGGCAGAAAGGAGAGGGGTGGGTTTCCTCACCCACTTGGTGGAACAGTTTTTGTCTCCTGATGGTTCTGTTTTGACTTTGAGAAGACATAAGTAGTCTGTAGTTTTACTAAATGAGCCTTTTGTTTTATTAGGAACTGTGGAAAACCTGGCATTTGGAGCCAAACTTTAGTTCTGAAGGGGGAGAGAGCCAAAATCCTGACCTCAGAATATTTAAAATATTTTAAATTCTTGCACAAAATTTCTTAGGAGGTGAGAATCTGACCCATAAATCAGTGTGATGCAAGCTTTGCAAAGTCCTAATAGTTGCCAATCCTTGCTTTCAACCCCAGGGGATTTACTTGTTTTTATTCTTGTTGCTTTCAGTGGAAGTAAGAGAGGCAGATAGAGGAAATAGCCAAGCCAAGGAACAAGAGATGATGAGAAGCCCATAGTTAGTTGGTCAGTTAGTCTATCACTCAATGCTGTGTTTTACCAGGTCTTCTTCCAAGGCCATTGCACCACACGTGTGGCCTAAGGTCGATGTATGTGCTTTCTTCATCCTCCTACAAAAAACAAAAAGCCAGGCTGAGGTATTACATCTCTGAAAATATACTGATTTATTGTAGGAAGTGTCAGCACTGCATGGGGAGATTCATTTCCACACCCAGCTCTACTGTGAAGGTAGCTCAGATCTGCCCCTGTGGGTGGGCAGTCTCTGGATTGAAACCAGTCACCAGCAATGGACCTGTTATGATGGTTTGGAGGTCTCAGACTGGCTGGTAACAGGAAGATGCCCACAGTGCTGTTGGCATGATTTGTCCCCTTGTTTCATTATTTTCCTTCCCTACTCTGACCTATTATTAACCGACCCACCTTCTACCTAGTGTTTCTGTTTCCCCTGATATATTTGTAAAAGGCCTCTTATTCTCCTTAATCCCTTTGGCTATAATTAACTCATTCTGCATTTTTGCTGCCCTTATCTTTTCCCTGCAAGCCTTAACTGACTGAATATTCTTGTTTGGTTGCCTCCCTGTTTTCCATTTCTACTAAAGGTTTCCTTTTTAATCCTTAGATCTCTGAACAGGCTTATTTCTTGCCTTTTTCTTCTTTATTTGCTCTTTTTTTCCTCTCCCACCTTGCTGTGTAAGGTAGACCCCATCTACCTTACACACATCTCAGGGTGTGTAGACCTCAGGACTGATTCACATGGCACATTACTTGCTCCACTTCTTAATTCACTTCAACTTATTCACCTCTTTCCTTTGGCACTATGCAATTTTTTTTTTTGCAATGCTGGATTTACTCTTCGTTCTTGGGAGATTCCTACCATCTCTGACAGTTCCTTTCTTTCACCTAATACCTTTTATTCTAGAGAAAAGATGCAAAGTAAAATTTATTTATTTTCCAGAAAATATTATTTATGCAGGATTTATTTTTGACCCAGAAAACCAGAAGGGCTGATTGTGGACTCAGAGCTCTCCAGCAGTCTGTGGCTGTGGATCGGGGTGGTAAAAAGCCCACAAGGGATGGTGCAGACCTGTTAACCATTGCCATGCTGAGACAGCCTGTACTGCCTGCTATTTTAGGGTGCAGAAGGAGAGAGCTTGGGCCACCCTCTCATTCCTCAGCCCACTGCTACCACCTCCCTCAGGAGCAAGCACAGCGAGAGGATGATTTTACTGCTAACAAAGAGATATAAACAAAGTGCAATCTCCAGCCATGCTTTTCCTCTCCCTCCCAAGGACACCTGAAGGAGAGGCCACCAGGCCATGCAGGTACAGTGTGTAATTAATGCAGTGAGTGGGGATGAGGATGAACAGCCCATTCTTTTGTTCCTGTTATTGTGGAAACAGAGGCTAAAGCAGACATCCTTGGTGGAGAGAGCTGGCTGCCTGCTCCGCTCCATGCTCAGTCCTGGGTGAGGGCAGCAGCAGCTGTCCATGGTCATGCCCACAGCCAGTCTTGCTGGCCTTGGTCCCTCTCATCACTCTTAACAAAGCCCATGGCCACTTTTTTGCCCTTTACTTTCCTCTAATTTCAGGCTTTGCTGCTCTAGCCCTGCGGTTCAGCAAGGTAGAGTGGAGGAGGGGAAGGAGGAAGAAGTTTGGGGGAGGTTGTTTTACAGAAAAAAAGAAAAAAAGTGAAAAGGCAGTCCTCCGGGGCCTGGGCATGTTGGTGGTTTTGCCACTTCTGTTGCCTGATCCACCTTTTCAGACACACATGAGCAAACTTCCAAGAATAGCCCTGAGCCGGCCCAGAGCGCTCCGGCATCCCCGAGCACAGGGAAGGGGACAAGAGGAGCCCCGCACGCAGGGAAGGGGAACAGCCAGACCAGGCTGCTCCCAAGCACACACTCACGCATGCACACCTACCAGCCTCCTTCCACAAAAGAGGCTTCTTTCATTTCCTGTGAGAGGAGGAGGCGGGAGAGAGGGAACTTGAAGGCTGCAAATTCCTCAGCCACATATCTCGCCTCCCTCTCCTTTCCTATGCTGCCTGCCAGCTCCACGTTCAGGAGCTGCAGCTCCTGCTTCCCATACAAATAGGCAAGGCTGAACAACTGTGCTTTTAAACCTCGTGAGACATTCTGTTTGTTGCTTTGGGGGTTTTTTTCTTATCGCAGCATTTGTGTGCTCTGCCTGTCAGAGCCACCTCAAGGCTGCTCTATCCAAAGGGCCAAGTTGCTGGGTAGCTGGTTTGGAGCACAGGTGTGCCTTGTGCCTTTTTTCCACCTGAGCTGCCCCTTTCTTGCCCCCAGCCAGCTTCAGGAAGCTTGTCTTCATGCATATTGACAATTACCCTGTGCTGGAGCAATGCTTTTCCAAACCTTCAGCTCTATACCTGCCATTTCAAAGGGATATTGTTGTCAAGCACCCAGCTCGTCACAAAACTGTGAGCTAGAGACACTAAAGCAGCAGGTGGCACCCAGGTGTGTTGGGCTAATCCTTAGCTTTTTTAAGGCAGGGTTACTTTTCCTTCATGAGTAACTAGGATAAGAACAGGAGAGGCAGACAGTGTTTCTGTTTCAGTTATTTGGTGCTCACAGGCTTTCCCTTATTTTTTACAAGGTAGGCTGTATTGCTTCTCCTGTGTCAGGGACACACATTAGGGGTAACGGGTGAGATCTTATTCTCTCCAGAGCTGTGGCAAAGTAGCTCACACCAGCCACTGCAGGGCTGCTGTGGCTGTGAGGAGGTGGTGGATCTTTGGCTGTTCCTAGCATCCTGATGCTGTGCTGTGTCTCAGTTAGAGCCACTGCTGATGCAGGAGGGAATCCAGCTGGTTCTTCTGTTTCTTTGCCTGACTCTGGAGGCATAAATGAGTGGTATCAATCAGAAACAATGCCTGAAAGTCAAGTAGATTTGGTGTTCATCTAAATAGGGGAAATCCTGTGCACTGAGATTTCAGGACCTGGTGGCTGGAGTGCAAAATGCATGGAGAGAAAGCGCACTTCTGCAGAACATTTCCTAAGGCATCCAAGGACTCTCTGAAACCCACAAAGCCTGCCCTAAAACCACAGCTGCAACAAAAGAGGAAGAGTCCACAGCAGAACTGGGAGCATATTAAACCTTGCAAAATCGGTCTCTTTCTGTGGTAGGAGCATGTGTATAAATACATACATACATACACATGGAGAGAGAGCTGTGCTCTTTCAGCATCAGCACTAAAAGTGAAGGTAGGATGTGGAAATGCTGAGCAGGGGTGGTGATTTCAAGCAGGGCTGGATCAAGTGCAGTGGCACTCAGGGTGCTTTCACAAGGAAAATGACCAGTCATCCAAGGACCTAGTGCAGTGGATTTAAAGGATTCTAGGTGGTTTGTAAGTCACAGAGGTAAATTCAGCAAAGATATAAATGGGAGAGTGAACCATCAGAAAGACAGCAGCAAGGATGAGGCTGCAGATGAAAAGATGTCCAAGTGGTGCAGAGTGCATAGGGCAAAAGGAGTGCAGTTTCCAAGTGACACTAATGAAGAACATAGGAAAAGAAAGCAAAAAGACTGTTAAAATACAGCCAGCTGTGTAACATTCCATTACCATCTCTGTTCTTGTCAGGGTCCCATGAAAGCTGGCCCCAGTGAGACTGCCCAAGGTGGCTGCTTTCCTGGGTGTTGGGTCAGGAGCTCAGGGTTAACTCTGTGATGCAGGACCTTTACTGGACAGGTGTGTGTCCCTCCTGAACAGCTTTGCTGGAGATGGAATTACTCTGGCAACAGGGATCTGACAAAGAAAGGAAATTCACAAAGCCTGTGCCTGGACACGTTGTCTGTAAGAGTTGTTTCTTCATCTGGACAAGCCTCTGGGCCCAAAGTGCTGGTGCATACTTTGGGAATGTGCCTTTGGTATGGTTTGCAGTCAGAGCTGCATATTTTGCCTGCTACATGCATCCAGCTGCAAGTTTCCATTCTTGGCATGTGACCATGTCCAAGGCCTGCACTAACACAGATTAATGGATTGCCACAACACCACATGATGTAGAAAAATCCTGCCTTAACTAAGCAGGCATAGACTGTAGGGGACTGAGTTAAGCAGGTGTAGAGCCTGTTCTAAATCTCAGGAGTCTCTAGCTCTTGGGTACAGCAGATTCACCTCCTGGAAGACTTTAGGAAGCACAGAAGAAAATGCACTGGAGATCCTTGCTGCTGTCTCAGTTCTTCTGAGCACAAGGCCAGCAGGAAAACAGCTACTCCTGCTATGTCTGGACTGCAGGCAGACAGGATCCACTGGACAAGCCACAGCCCTGATTCCCTAACCACCTCATCCAGGCCAGGGATGTGGTTGGAGCTCCCTGACCTCCTTTAGCCCACACACCCAATCTTTCTTTCCAGGAAGTCAGGTCTGCTGTAACCCTCAAAATGGAAGGTGTAAGGAGTGGCTGAGACCAAGGGTTACAGCAGTGTTTCTGTCTCAGGGATTATCCATGTCTTGCCTTCCACTGGAGAAAAATTCACTTTCATATCTCTCAAAGTCAGCTTGCTGTGGAATCAGTGGAGAAAGAGAGTAAAACAAGAAGATAATGCAGTGGGGGAACATTTCTTTGCATCTTTCCTGGGTAGAGGCATCATCCCCGTTCCCATCACTTGCAGGACCAGCTGTGATTTCTGGCAATGCCAGACACAGCCATCACTCTCTGGGTTCCTTTCCCTTTCATTGTCCTTCTGGAGAACAGGACTCTTGTTAGAAACCCTGCAAGTATCATTGAGAGCCAGCTCTATTATTCCCTAGCCAGTGAAGCAAGACAGGCATACTCTCCCACAACCTAGGGATGCCCCTCTGATCTATTACCAATGGGGCTATCTTTAATGGGATCAGAGCCTGCCCTTTTTCACATCCCACAGGGACAACACCTGCCCACCAGAGAACAAAGAAGAAACCTGTTGTGATGGGAAAAAAAGACAGAGTTCTCTCCAGAGAGGCAGCAAGGCTGTTTGATTAAGAGCATCTTTCTCCCAGCCAGCTGGTTTGCTAGCAAAACAACCAACTAGACTTCATCTTTATGCAAGAGAGAAAATCTCTGTGAAGCAAATGCCACGAGTTCCATTTTATTCACCTATATAAACCACAAGAAATCTGGGGAAATCTTTGCAGAAAAAGGCTGCAGGAGCAAGAGGGAAAATATTTCTGCCTAAACCAAATATTTAAAAAATATTTTTAAAGGGTAATTTCAGTGCAGTATTTGAAATTCTGCAACAAAGAAATCTATCTAGAAGCTTCATCTCTAGCTTGTCTTCCTCAAATGACACAACAGTTACCATGGCTGTACATTTCTCTGTAGCCCCTGTCTTCACAGAGGTGCAGCATCCCAGTCAGGCAGGTCTGATTCCAGCTGTGTTTTCTGCATGAATGTCCTCTGGGGACTGTCCCATGTGTGCACACCTGCCCAGGAGTCCCCTTTATCTGTAGCACTCCCAGTCCTGGAGCAAGAAACCAGGATGGGACCAAACAACCCCCATCTCCTTCACAGTGGTGCCAAACTCCAAACCAAACTATGCCTGTTTTTTTCTCTGCCTGTTTCTCGAATTGGAGACCAGGCTTCATTGCTGGAGTTTATCCCATACGCTGCCCAGTGGAAAACTGGCATGTGAGCACAGGTGTAGGTTCCAAGGGGGTCAGAAGAAAGTTGCCCATGACACAGGGGCCTTTGTGGTACATGGTTCATTAGCCCAGTCCAGAGTTGGAGTGGAAGGACTCAGGCATGCCTGGGTGTGTTTGTGCATCCTAGTTTCTCTGGCAGTTTGGTGACTCTCACAGAAATGTAATTGTGAGCAAAGTTTTATTCCAGTGGATGCAGCATGTAGAAAGAAGTTCACCTTCAGTTAGAGAGGATCTTAATATGACCTTCTGTAAAAAAGGGGCATTGTTTTGAGTTGTTAAACAGCTGCTGTGTTCCACCCCACTAATGGTTGCAATTCAGGAGTGAATAATATAAGCCTTAGATAAACAGCTGGTAAAATAATTGGGATCTTTCCTGGCAGGGGGAAGCAGGCAAGTTACTCAACAAAAAGAAATTATTATTCTCACTGCCTAGGAAATGAAGTGCTCTCCTTTTCGTCATCAAGTGGGCTGTCACACAAAATCTCTCCCCGCCCTTCTGGGAGCAACCCATACCACTTGTAGTGCTCTCTTGCCATCTTCACTCTCTTAGGAAACAAGAGACCATTTTAGTTTGGATTAATTTATCTTCTCTGTTTTACCTTCTGACCTTTGTCTCCTTCTCTACCCCATCCCTGGTCTTCTTAAAAATTACCCTTCCAACTGCCCTTCTGCTGTTCTGTAGGGCAACAAACACTGTCTCCTTTCTCGAGGCAGCTGTGACGTGAGTGCAAGAGAAGCAGAAGCTTCCCCCACCCACTCCCTCCTGCCAAACTCAGCGTGTCCACTCGGTACACGCTGTGTCTGCTGGGCTGGGGCAGGACTGCAGAGCACTGGGCCTTGGGTCTTGGCCTCCATCGGATGAACAATTTCCCGTTGAAGGTTACTCACTTCCTGTTTTCCGTATTTAGACAATCTGGGCCTATTGGGAGCTTTGATTTGTTGTAAACTTCAGCTGTTTTAAACGTTAAGTCGCGGGAGACTGAGGTAAGGGGAAGGAGGGGGAAAGGCCTGTAGACAAATTAGGGTTATTTAATAGCAGGACTGTGTTCTCTCTGCAGTGTTCTAGTGACCATTAGAGCATGTGAAAGGAAGGTCAGGGGCTGAGAGCATGGGAGATGGCAAAAGGGCTGCGTGCGGCTCTGTGTGTGCGTGGGGCTGTCCGTGAGTGTGTGTGGTCAGCACTTGGAATCAGCCAGGGGATGCACTGCAATGACTAATGTCTCCAGTGTGTCATTGTGCCACAAACAGCTGGATGGAGGTGGTAAGAGCAGTGCAGCAGCTCCACAGCAAAGGCAGGGAGGAGCTTCTAACCTAGAGAGTGCTGTGCCCTTTCCCTGTGCCTATCAGTACACACCACATGCTGACATTTGTTAGAACTTGCCCTGAAGTTTGCTAGGCTGGAGCAAGTTAACACTTGTAGGTAGCTGATAGGGCAGGTCATGTCTTCTTTATGCCTCTTTTGCAAGGGTAAACTGAGGCAGGGAGCACTGTAATTATGCTTGTTATCAGAAAGTGAGTGTGTGAGGGAATGGGGTGAGTCCTGGCACTAGTCAGGCAGTGGTCTGCCTCCAGAGATGTGCTTTTTCATCAAGAACATCTTTCCTGTGCTGCTGGGAGTAATGCTTGGAAAGAAGAAAATAGTGTGCAGTCCAGAGTGCCTGTGGGCTCAAAGGTTATGTGAACAATTTTGGTCTGTTCTTTTTGTTCATCTAGTTCTATCTATGATTAACTCTCAACATGGGGTTGTTTTACTTCCAAAATTTTCAAGGACCCACAAAAAAAAAGAGAAAAATAAAGCAAAATAATGGATGGGCTGAATTAAAGCAGGAGATGGTAAAATGATCTGTATTTTACAGCAAAATCCAGTAGGGATTGCCTTGAGATCACCCTAGCAATATAACCTGCCACTAGAATGCCAATGTAGGCAACTAGGAGTAAACTAAAGAACCAGAGATAAAAAAGCACAACCAAATAGACAATAGAGTGCCCCAGGTAAAGAAATCTGCCATGTACTCTCTGCCTGACAGAGAGCAGGCAGGAGCTGAATCAAGAGCCGGAAGAAACTAAGAGCATTGGGAAAGACTTGGTGAAGCACTGAAGTGTTTAGAAGAAACAAGGGTCCATGTTCACGTTCTGGCATTGATAGGCCCAACTCCAAATGATTTACACAGGCTCTTGACCCTCCTGAGCCAGAGTCAACTTTCCCCCAAATAATTCCCTGCAGCCCAGAGCACAGAGAGGTGTGTGAAGGATACAGGCAAATGGCTGTTTTCTGCCTGGTGCTGCTGTATAGGCTGCGTTAGCATTATACTTCCCTGATTCAGGTTTTTATAGAGCCAGCAGTAGCAGTTCCCTCCCTCAGTGGTATGTCGAAGCCTTTCCCTGGAGGAGGGGTTAGTTCACTATTGTCTTTCTACCTGCTGGATGTTTTCTCTCTCACTCTGGATTCCCTCTCACCAGTATCTCTCATCCCGCAGCCGCATTTTCTTCAGATGCACTTTTGCTGCTCAGAAATGCAGCTTAGTTCTTACTGCAAATGCAGGGCAGTTCTGCAGTGTCTCCCAAAAGTTTCCTCAGGTGGGGGTCCTAGACCTCTCAGCAGCACCTTGGTGCAATGTAAGCCCTGAATTTAGGACAAAATGTATCTGACAGGAACTCATCAGACTGAGCCACCAGGATTGGCTGCAAAGCTGGCACCACAGAGAATTTCACCCAAAGCTGTTCAAGCAAATGGTGTCTCTGAATTGGCACCAGCCAGCTGCCCTGATGCTGAGGTTTGATCTGTTAGACCCAGAGCAGCCTGGTTTGCACTCATATCACCATGCTTAAAGAACAGTCACTTAATCTCACTTAGAAATGTTTACTTGCAAGGACCAGATGGCCCAGGGAATTGGGCTAAACAAAGCATTTTACTTCTAGGTCATGCATTCTAATCCAGTCCAGGTTGGTGATAAATGAACATATTCACCTGATAGCCACTTTTGGCTTCATTTTTGGTTGTTTTTCAGGCTAATTTCCAAGGGGAGATGCCTCACCACAAAATCTCCCTCTCTGCCCTGCCACAGTTGGTACTGATTTGACTGTCTCTGCAGAGAAGCCAAGGATCAAATGCTCCATGGCGCCAGACTGTTTTCTTTTGCAGCCTGCAGGTAAGGGGAAGTTGTCCTGTGTCTGGCTGTGTCACGCTTGCTCCGAGGATGGGCAGGCATTCAGTTTGTGAATCTGCTGCCCCAACCCCCTCCACCAATGTGAAATTATATTTATTTAAAAATGGGAAAACGCTTAATTGCAGTTGACATATAGGCACTCTCTGTTATGAACTTTACATGCAATCACAGATAACAGCATCAAAATTAATGCCTGCTTCCCACTTGTCCTTCTATAAGCAATAAACGTTTGGCAAGTCAGTAAATAACAAAATTCTCATGTGGCCATCTACAGGTCACCAGGATACTTAAGAAGTTTGCGTTAATTATACCATGTTTGCCATCAAAGAGGGGATATTAACCCTTTCGAGCTGTTGCAGGAAAGCAGTGGAGTCATTTGAAAGTAAGTAAATAAAATCTTGTCACTAAAAGCACAACCTTTGCAAAACAATAGTTTAAAAAGGGATGTTTGAAGCAAAAACCTCAGTAGACATCATGGAAAATACAGTACCTTTTCAGCTTCCCTTTTATTTATTTTGTATTTTGACATCAAACACTCCCTGTAACCTAATCTTCTTGGCTTTTGATGTGGCCGTGGAGACATGACAATTAAGCACTGCTTAAAACAATAATCCCAACAACAGGAACCAAAGGCAAGTAATGTCAGGGTTCCCCCTCACAAAAATTCTGTCCCCCAGTGTTTGGTGGTAGTGAAAGGACTATAAATCCCAATTTGTTGCCTTGATATCTGCTCTGTGCTTACACTTTACGTTGAACTTTACACACTTGCTCCATTTCCATTCCCTGCTGTTTGTTTTTCTTCTGCTATGCGAAATGTCTGGAGACAAACACAATACACACATTGCAGAGAGATGGTTTGATCTTTCACAGATTAGTGCCACCTGACAAACATGGGATTATTTATTATCTGTGTTGCAGGAACTGCTGAAGCCTCTGCTCAGAGAAGCACGCTCCTCCGGGCGCTGGGGGATGCACCACCCCTCCTGACAGCCTGATGGATTATGGCCCCAGTTCTGTCAGCAGATCCAACCAAACCAGCAAACCGACGGCAGAGAGGCAGCCCCCAGGTAAGCCACCATCACAATCTGAATGGGATGTGTACTGTGCAACCAAAGCAAACAGCTTGATTATTCCTGTTTTAAAGAGATGTTGCTAGTTCTCCTTTCTCAGTTATTCAAGCATAGGAGAGAGGCTGAGTTTAGTTATCCCATTTTAAACCTGCCTGAAAAAGAACATGTTTTTTTTTAAATGAAGCTTGCACAGTATGCTATAAACTGCCTTCTTTTTTTCTTTTTTTTTTTTTTAATGGGTGTTTGCACTAAGCCTTGCTGAACAAGTTAGAGAGATTATTAACTCATGCAAAATGATGCAGGAAGGCCTTGTCCCAGTTGTGTGTTATTCCTTCAGCACATGGAGAGCTGCTGCAACTCCGTGGTATTCACAAGCAGGACTTGCAACCAGGGCTGGGCAAAAGACTGCAGCAGGAAAGAGAAGCACTGCTAGAAAGAGCTGGGATTTACATACACACACACACACACAGAAAAAGGAACCAAGGTTATTTTTTTTCTTAATGAGTAGAGTTATCCCCAAGCTGATTTCCATAGGGAGTCAAAGGAGGAAACCCAAAATTCATTAGTTTTCTTGAAAATATTGTTGCAGCAGCAGTAATGTGCACCCCTACGCACAGCAGGGTGACTTTGCAAGACTTTGCTGCACTTCAGAAGGCCCCAAGGGGCTCCTTGTGTGGGTCAAACTTGAATGTGTGATGAAAGCAGCCACAAAGTTTTGGTCATGGAAAATCTGTTTGACAAGCAATTTTCTCCATCCTCACATGCCAGTCCATGTGCATACCTCCCTGCTCCCAGGGCTGCAGTCCTCGTTCCCAGGGCAGCACTGAGCAGTTCCAGGCTGGCCATCCCCCCTTGCACAGGTTTCCAGGTGGAGAGTGTTTCTTTGGAGAACTTTCCCTAGTCTAATACAGGTCCTGCCTTGAAATCCATTAAGCAGCTGGCCACTTTTCTACATTTACAGTGCTTTTAAAATGTGTTTTTAATGTAAAAGTATTTCTCCAAGCACTTTAATAAAAGAATCAACACACCAAAAAAAAAAAAAATTCAAGACAAACCACAGTTCATCATCTACAATGTGGCTGCTGCCTCAAAATTTAAACTAGCTTAGAAACTTTGGCACACTTAACTGCATGACCTCGTCACCCCAAAACAACGCTGGAGAATGAGCTTTTGTACCTGTGCTTTTAATACTAAATCATTCTTTAACTACCTTTTTTTGTCCTACCCTGTTAGGTTTTCAAAATATCAAGACTGCTCTGCATAAGGTATAAGCCAATAATTCTACTGGCAACAATGACAATAATTTTTCCTCTCTCCCTACTAAAAGCAGCTTTTATGACATGAAGCAGGGCACAGGTAGTTTCACAAAAAAGGTATTTATTATTCTTAGCAATATTCACCTTGAAGGAATATGAGGAAAGCATACACTTTTTACAGACAATATATAAACATGTTGTACATAATTAACAATAATTTAGTTCACTAATCCAAAAATAAGCAAAATAAAAATTAAAATAAAAACAGAAAATACTGAAGATTTTTTTATGCTGATACAAGTACAAAATAATTTAAATCTCAACTGCTGTTGTCTATGCTGCAGTGACTGACAATATATTGCACTTTGTCAACTGTATCAGTAATCCCTGTCTTTAACCCACATCCCTTCCCCTCTGCCCAAATCCTACAGAAATTTGAGTTGGGTACAAATAATATACAACTGTACCATTGTAAAAGGTAAAAAGTAAAAAGGACCTAATTTTTTACCTCAGTAGATTAAAAATTCTTATGATTTCTCCCAACCAATTTGGTTTCCCATTTCTTTCCACTTCTTTACAAAGTGCACCTATATGCCTACGCAGACCAAAGAAAAAGGAGGAAAGCAGGATTTTCATGGCTGCTTGGTTCTTAATTATAAAATACTAGAATTACAGTTTTTAAAAAAATTTACATACACCCATTTTTTTATTTCATTCTGTTGTTTTTTTTAAAGCAGGACTTTTGCAGTAAAGATACAATTTGGCTTGATCCAAAAAAAAAAAAAAAAAAAAAAGGAAAATCCCAACAACAAAATAGTTAAAATTTAAAAAAATAAAATAAAAAGCTTGTCACAGAGTTAAGCTTACATTGTTTACATTATCAAACCCCTCTGTTCATTGGGGCATTTTCATCAGAAGTATACTTAAATATGTACACTGTGTGTTATACTGGAGCTTGTGTTCACGAGAGGCATCAGATCATAACAATCAATAGAATACACTTCACATTGGCAATAGCTTTGTTTTAGGTCATTTACGTACAATATGTTTTAATAATGGGAGATTTAAATTGATTTTTTTGTTCTTTTCTTTTTTTCATATAAAACCCTCTACGGAAAACAAACGTTCCCCTTAGAACGATGCTTTCCCTCAGCTGTCTCTGTGTCTGGGATCTGACGGATGTGTGAAGCTCAAACTGATTGTCTCTCTTTTTCCCCTCTCCAGTGATCTCAGCCTCATTTCTGCCCTTCCTCCCTGTGAAGTCCACCGGGGCCTGGATGCCTGAGACAGCACGCGCTGGCTGCATGTGGATGTGGTGGCCACACTGCCCAAAGTTTACCCAAGCAGCTAATCTGCATTTTTAAGCAACAGCTGCCAACACAACAGAACAAAATGCTTCAACCTCTAAAGTCTGCAAGCAGGATGGTTTTTGTGCCCCATTATAGTTTTGGCTGTGCTAGAACTTACACAGGAATTTACCAAAATTGTGTTGCAGCTATCACCCCTTGCTAGTGCAGGATTGCCTTCCTCAGTTTTTTCCCAACAGTTTGTCTGACCTAGGTTGTCTGGTTTGAGGAACAATAGGGTAGTTGGGAGAGGGGCTCTTTTTTCAAATAAATCTTTCATGCTAGGGAGAAGAATGAAGGTTGTGTCAAAATAATCACCATCTTGGGCTTATTAAAATCCCGTATTACAGCTACATTTTTGCTTTGTTCCTCACCTTTGGAATCTTTTCCCCCTTCCTAGTAACTTTGGTATGGAGGATAGATGGAGCTAATCCAAGAGGGCTGTTGAGTACAATTCCCCTCTCCTTGTTTTGAAGGCAGCTTTTCTTTTAGGGTAGCCATTGCAAATGACAGCACAAAAACATGCAATCAGAGGGGTTGAGGCTTTTTGTGGAAAACAAAATAAATATGACTTTCTGTCTGATTTTTAAAATTACGGTTTAATAAAGACGCCTTTTTTTTTTTTTTCCCTTTTCTTTTTTTTTGGCTTTTTTTCTTCTTTTTTTTCCCTATCCCAAAGTCCACAATAGAAATCCAGCATGTCTGGCTTCCAGTGAGCCAATTCCATCCTGGGAGGCTGCTTATATCTCTTTACAATATTCACAGTAATATCAAAGAGAGAAAGGAAAGCCAGTTCCAAGCCTTCTCCTTCAGCTTCTGCCATCTTTTTCTTCCTGCTGGACCATTAAGTATCGAACAAGTGAGTTCTTTTTTCTTATACCTGAGGGGGCAAAGTGCATTACAGGCACCACTACACATTTCTGCAGAAGACCCATCATTTGCAAGGTTTTAGTCCAGCATTAAGAGTTAAACCACATGGGAGCAAAGGTCTCCTTTTGCCATCCCTACATTCTCCTTTTGGCAGAACATTGTCTTACTTGGTGTCATCTTAGGCAAAGTCCCATGTTCTTAATATCTGGATGGGTCTCTTGGTCATCAGGTTTTATCCCATGGCTGTAACCATGCTGGATGGGTGTGGGTGTCCAAATGAGATGCTGGAAGATGGGTGGATGGGGGTAGGTGTTGGTAGGATGTGTCCAGAGTGGCTGAAAGGGGGCAAATGCCCCATGGGTGCCATGTGACTGGCAAGGGCAGCAGCGCTAAAGGGAGACGACTTCTCCTGCATGCACTTGGACAGTTCCTCAAAACACTCAGAGCCTTTCTTGCTTTTCTTTGATTTGTTGGACATTTTCCTATTCCTGGTCTGAATTCCTTCCTTTTTCATGGTCAGAGGCCTGTTCACCTGCAAGAAATGAGAAAATCAGGCTCATGCAGACAAAATGACCTTATTGTGCAAAAATGAAAATATTTGGACAGCCCCCATGTGTTTTTCCTGGATGGAGACCTTTTTCTGGACAAAAAAAAAATGGTGTTTCTCTCTGCAGAACTTGTTTATATTGATTTGTTTAATAAAACCACACACACAAAAAACCCCTAGACATGAAAAATAAATTGAACTGAATTTGGCAGCTGATGACTCTCTTTCCCGTAGGCTTACCCTCAGTCCTCATTAATTTCCTAATAGAAGATCAAACTAGGAGGCACACGCTGACCCAAATGCAGTCCTGAGACATGAGCAATCTTGTACCAGTAACCTCTGTTACCTACAGTGTAAATAATGTTCCAACGTATCAAGTGTTTCTGCTTAGGATTAATTTCTTTTAAAAAAAAATAAAATAATACAACAAAGCCTTAGATACAATTATTTTTTTTACAAGCCAAAATGAAGATAGCCCATCAGGATTAATTTTTATACAGAGCCCATTCCAAATGGCCTCTGTTTCTGGAGGGAAACTGAACACAAAACCCACTTAGTTAAAACCAAGTGTGGCAGCTCTATTTTGCCTGGTTTGCCCAAGCGTTAGAAGCCAAGCTAATACATTGTAATGTCACCGAACTTAGCATCACTATGCTGACAAAGAACGGCTGTCACTTCCCAGGGGAACCTTAGAGACGGGGGAAGGAATAAAACAACAACCAACCCCCTGAAACCAATAAAAGCCTAGTGTACACCATGCAGTTAAGACATCAATCCACACTAGGCAAGCAGCGACACATGAGATGAGTAAATACTCACATTGTGCAATTTATAGTAGAGTCCGCAGGCATTACAAACTGGGTCCCCGTTTGCATTACGTCGCCATAAGGTCGTGGTGGTTGTCTGACAGTTGGCACAACAAGTCCCTGCTCTCCTGGCCGCTGACTAACCAAAAGAAAAAGAAAATTAAAATGCATCACCAGGTGGAGGGAGATCATGAGAGAGGTCAAATTTGGCTCAAGATTAGTTTGGAAGAACTTGTTACTAAGATTTCAGAAAGCATCAGGGCTGGAGGAAAGCTGCTGTCAGTTTCAAGTTTTATGGACATTATGTTTTTGTTTAAATTTAAATATTCTCCTATGCAAACTTTCAAGCCCCATAGCACTCTGTGCTCAAGGGAAGTAAGGAGAGAAACAATGAATCTCCGATTCCACAGGCAAAGATTTTAGAGGGGGGAAAAATAATCCTGACTTTTTCAAATTTTCCCTTTGCAGGATTTTAGAATGCATCATGAGAATGCATTTGCCTTTTTATTTTCTTTAATGACCAGTTTAGTCTGTGCTAGTGTTGGGACTGGGTTTGAAAACAGTGAATCTTTAAGAATGTGATTTTTACCCCTGCTCCGGCCCTTGAAAGGTGGACACAAAAGAAAATGAACTTTTTATTACTTAGCTGGGTGCAGTATTTATCAGAGCCATCACTGAAAATTCAGTTTGCATTTACAAGTGAAAGGGAGAAAACAAAACCGGCTCCAACTTTCTTTAAATATTTAGCAAACCAAATTTCATGCCTTGCAGCAATGATTCCGCTGACCCCGTCTGCCGCCTCTGTCCCTACTTAGTTCCTTGGCTGACAAGCCCTCAAACAACTGTCTTAAAATTAAACAAAACCACCAAAAATCCACCACCCTTTCCTAGAACTATTGTTCTGCTGAAACCAAGGTGAGGGGAAAGAAAAATGCCCAAACATTCACCCACCTCCCAAAACAAGAACAGGAAAAGTAGAACAGCAGGCGCCTGTGATTCCTGGACGGGCCCTTGTCTAACAGACCCCACGATAAAGCGTCTTTTGTGCATGGACAGTGACGTATAAAGTGTTATGGACAGATTAACTGCACCCCGTATTTTGGGATATTATTTTGTATTAGAAACCTTCAGCCCTGCCTCTAGAAGTGGTCAAAATAGCCAAGTCCATTTTGTGCTACTGAATTAATGCTGAGGACTCAGTATTTTCTTAAATTGGAGTTTACTTCCTAAAGCGTATCAAGCGTGGTCGTTCCCTGGGGGCTTTGCTCCCTGGATATTTCTGCAATTATCCATGGAGAGCCATGGGATAAAGCAGAAGCAAAGCTCACAGTAATGCACAGGGCATCTCTGTGAGCACAGAGCCAGTCCCAGGGCAGTGGGATTCCCAGAGAACTCCGTGTGCTTCCCTGCCCGCCAGCCCCAGTGGGGAGCAGGCGCCGCTGGAAGCACAGCTCGGCCCGCTCACCAAAGAGGAGCACAGGGTTCTGTTCTCACTTGCTCCTGATTTATGCCATGGCCCTCTGTAACTTTCCCAAAGCTGATGGACAGTTCAGCAGCTTTAGGCAAGAATCAGGCCCTCAGAGACTCGTATATTTCTGTGCCTTACTCGCCTGTGAGAACAGGCCAAAGGCAGAAAGAGGGGGTACCCCCTACTGTAAATGCGCTCATGCAACCCAAACACAATTAATGCCAGACGTCCAAACGCTGACATTATTAATACGATCACTTTGCTATTGCATGGCAGATTAACAAATTCCCAAAGATGGCCACCTCCTCTCCCCCACAAACAAGCAAACTACAGTGGAAAAAGGGGCAATAAACAAAGCTGTAAATCAATTAAAACAAAACAAAACATTTAAACAGCTAAACATGAAAAGAAAACCGCTCTAGTGCCCCCCAAACCCTGTACAGTGAGCTAAGTATAACAGTCTCCCAGCACACTGGAAGGTAGAGACCTATGTTTGCATATTTGAGATGGCTTACTGATACTCAACTATGCTGCTTAACTTTATGGCCTGTCCCATTCAGTCTGGAAAGCACTTGAGCTTGAGAGACTGATAATGTTACACTGTTGTCTTAACATTTTTCTATATGTCAGTCCCTTTAGAAGACAAGTCATTAAGAAGCTTGCATAGCTGAAATTCTAACTCGGGAATCTTCTATATCTCATCCCAGTGTTAGAACGGTAAAGCTAATTTTCTGCTCTCTAAACCTCATTGATATTTGCCCACGAACAGCTAGGAGACTTAGGCACCATAAATCACAAAGCTCCAAAAAATATATTTATTATTCTTAGCATTTTACGCATTATTTGTGGAGTAGAGTGTATTAGAAATTTCAAAACAGCAAGCATGACTGGCAAGGCTTGCCTATAGAAACTCTCTAAAGCTTTTAGAGTCAGGAAACAGATACACAAAGTTTCATTATCTTTAACGTACAGATATCCGGATAGGAAACAACTACCAGGAGCTTAGAAAGGACTTTTTTTTTTTAATCAGTCAAATGAAAATACGAAGTATAGGTGACTCCATGGAAAAATAATAGGATTTTTTTAACAGTAGGGGATTGTCTGGGGAGGGAACCAATATTAATATTGCCAGAGAATATAAGAGTGAAAATTACTTCATGGCTTTTATACAAATAATTTTTAAGTAGGGAGCAGTAGCTTTGACTCATCTGATTTGTTTTGCTTTTCTGGAGCTGGAACTTTTTTTTTTTAGTACATGGTGGAGGACATTCATGCTTGTAACCCTTTCGCTCCCAGTGTGTGCCCAAACCGTCCCAAGAGGCCAAGTAAATGAGGAATTAAATTAAAAGCTGTCATCTGAGGAAAAACGGGGAGAAGGACACACGATATCCCGCATGCATTGTGAGCGGCAGGAGGCTCGGGAAGGAGGCTGGGGGCGGAGGGGCGGAGGGGGAGATGTGCCCCGAGGCTCGGCAGTGACCTCGCCGGGGGTGACTGACCCCCGTGTACAGTACAGCTCGGCTCCTCGCAGGGGCTGAGCAGAGATGAGGCACGACTGACTCGTGCCTGTGTGTGGTCCCGTTGCCTTATTTATCCCCAAACCCAGGAGAAATGAAGACACCTACCAGCCTTCGCTTAGGTTTAATGAGAGGTCGGTTTTGACCGTTCATTTTGTGGTAGAGCCCGCAGGCGTTGCACAGGTAATGCCCGGTGCCGTCTCTTCTCCAGAGAGGGGTAGCAGTGGCTCCACAGTTCACACACTCTCTGCCCTCTAAACGAAAACATGAAGAAAACAGATTTCTTTCTTTAAAAACAAATTCACAAAATCTTTTTGCATTGTCCTTTAGGCATTTTTGAGTAGTCAAAAGAGTGTGTTAATTCTGTTAATTAAGCACAACCAGACAGCAGTGACATCTACAGTACAGGCAGCAAGAAGCTCAGTGTCTCAAGAATTCCCAGGCTCCAGTGAGTATTTTATGTCATGATCAGGAATAGGCAGCGTTCTTTGCAAGGTGAGAAAGAGTGACACTCTCATTGTGTCAGATGGAAGTTATCGTTTCAGCAAGGAGAACTCCCTCAGTCTTCACTGGGCACCGCTCCCCTCCCGTATCTATTGCACTCTGGTGGTGAAATCCTGTGTTCCTCTGCCACGAAAACACCCGTGCACGTGCACACAAACACACACACACTTGCAAACACACAACACTTTAAAGAGAGTCAGAGGAAGAGGTTTTCTAGAAAAAAATCTAAGTAAAAAAGACCTCAAATTCTGCACTTTCTTTTTTGTTGCAAGTTCTACAGGAGAATAAAGTAGAGCCGAGCAGACTGGGAATGGGTACAGGATACCAGAGTCTCAGTTATGATTTTTGTTCTAAAGGCATAAAAACGCTGTTAATGCTGTTCTTTGAGAAAGTTCAGTTTCACTATTAAAAAAAATAGGCTTGAGTGCCTTTCTGTTTCTGTGATTTTTTTAACAATCCAGTTTGGATTTGGTAGGGAGCAGTCATTATTAGTTTTAGTACAATGTGGTAAACATTGTAGAATGGCTGCATTAAATAAAACACAACATGTAACTCCTAGATATCCTTCTGCATCAGAAAGCTTCCTGCTAAAAGTTCATTTGACTTGGATGGTTTGAGGGCAAGTCTGCTTAATATAGAAATCTCTCATAATACCATTTATGCAAATCCTAGAGTATTTAACTGGAAAGGAAATTCTTTTTGCTAATAACTGAAGCAGACCATGTTGAGTTCAGCGGGGCTTGTGTCTGCTTTAATCTAGGGAGTGAGTAGCTTTTAAACAGCACAGTCTAGAGTGAGAAATGAGGGGAGCTCTGCGGCACTGCATTTGTAGCTTTTGTCCCTCCTAGGGCAGGAAGCTGCAGGAGTCGTCTTGTCGTGACTCTTAGTTTTCCTACAAAAACACTGAGTGGTCACGAACTTTCCCCAGTTCCTTGCACTGGGAGCTCCCTTACAGAGAAGGGGAAAAAAAAAAATAAAAAGAAGCAACTGTAAAACAAAAGAGAAAAGGTCCTTGCTTCCCCCATCTAAAAATCATCGGCAGCTACGGGACAAAATATTTTTAAAACAGTTACTCAGGATCCCTCTGTCTTTAGAGACCTGGATCTTGAACCAGTTTCCAAATTCAGGCGGTTTGGGCTACTCATTGCCTGTAGTTTCTCTTCTATGCACTACCCAAAAATACATACACATAGTAGCAAGTGCCTGGAAATTACAGCAGAGAAAGAATGTATTTTTCCTCTCTGAGGAATCATTTGAAACAGTACTGATGAGCTTGTAAAATAGCTGGTATTTTTGTTGCAAAACTCATAAGAGATCACATTTCTAAATTATTGTCTACTTAAGTAAAAACATGTAGTGTATTCATAAGCAAATATGTTCAATGGAATACATATGCAAATGCCTATAGGGCCTTTTATTTTCAAAGGGCTGTCTAAATTCAGTCCCAATATATTGCACTTAATTTTGTTCCATTGGTGAAAATGTTAAACCAAGAAAGTCAGTAGAATTACATAAATTGTCACAATTTGTGTCGAGCTGTATAACTACTGCAATTTCAAAGTGGGGTCAAAACTTTGTTCATCGCCTGATTTACGAATTTAGGACTGCACTTTTAGAAGTAATGCAAGGAAGGGTTGTGAACATGGGAAAAGTCTGCAGGCAGTCATTTGGAAGCAGAGATATGTCTGATTCAGGATAAAATAAAAAAAGGTGAGGGGAATATCTTCTAGTTAAAGTTAGGCTGAGTAAGTTAGCAGTGACTGGACATTTTAGTATTTTGCACCGGTATGTAAACTATATTTGAACTTCTGCTCTTGTAAAATGCAAAGGGAAAAAGGCCCTTTGCGATCTGAAGGGGGACAGACCAGGGAAGTTTCGCTTTCATCTTCCACTGGGGCCTTGGGTGGTGTTAATGGAGAGCCGTGGAAATAATGGAGGGAGCAATACCTATCGCTGGGAAGCCCCCATGTGCCATCCATGGGGGTTTGCCTGCCTTGAGGGAGCAGGGTCGAGCCTGAGCCCCTTGGGAGCCTCAGGCCTGCTTTTCTCCGACTAAAAGGGTTCGGGTTTCTTTCTCTGTATAAATCCCTCTTTGTACAACGCTGTCTGCTGGCTCACACTGCCCGGTCCCTTGCCCCGCGGCCCCTTCGAGCGCCCTGTGGCCAGTGCCTGGGTGCACTGGCACCCACAGGAGCCCAGTCCAAGCTCCATCTCCTGCTTTTAAACACACAGAAAAGCAGAACCAAGCAGTCACCTGTCCCTCTGTCCCGAAGAGGGCCAACACAAGCAGCCAGCCTCGCAGCAGCAGCCCACACCCTCACCCCAAGAGCCGGCGCAGCCACCCGCACGAAGCGCCGGGAGCGCGGCCCCTGCAGCCGGGACACGGCGGGCAGGCACGGGCTGCGACACTTACCCGAACAGGACCTGGCCTTGCTCCGCGGCTTGGGGGTGAAGCTGGACGCGGGGCCCCCCAGAAAGCTGCCCGGGTGGAAGAGGCTGCTGCTGTAGTCGTGGGCTGCCGGCACGTAGGAGGGGTATGTGGGGATGGGGTGGTGGGTAGAGGGCTGAGCTCCCATGCTGGTGAGGCTGCTTCTGAGCGGGCTGGCGCTCTCCATCTTCATCCCCTCCGACAGCGACACTTGGTACTTGATGCTGTCTTTGTCCTCCTGCCGAGCCCCGGCGGAGGAAGAAGGGGAGGCGGCGCTGGTGGAGTTGGGGTCTGGGGACACTTCCTTAGGAGGGGTCGGGGGAAAGCCGAAGAGGTGGGAGCCGGAATGCGAGGCCGGGGTGAGCGAAGACACGGAGGCGGTGCTGGAGGTGCTGCTGCCCGGGTACACCGAGATGGCCCCAGGCGCTCCGGCCGCCGAGGGGTGCAGGGGTGTCTTGGTGAAGGGGCTGACGGTCCAGGGGTTGTGGTGATGGGCAGACAGTGCCGCCTTGCTGCTGTCCAGCCAAGGGATCCCAGGGCTGTGGATAAGATGAGGCCGGCACATTTGACTCCCGGTCAGGCGGGCTGTAGAAACACAAGAGGGTTTGGGGTCAGCGTGGGGCGGCTCGGCCCGGAGCGGCTCGGGGAAGACTCCAATTCCCCGTGGTTGGGCAGCTCCTCGGTCTGCGGGCAGCCGGAGGACAGGCGGCCACGGGGGAGACATCACAACCCGGGGAAGTGCAGCCAGGCTGGTGCAGCAGCCCCTTCGCCCTGTCCCATCTGAGGGAGATACCAGCTAGCCCGGCCAGCAGAAGCAAAAGGAACAGGAGGGGGACTCAGGCAATCCCTTTCCTCCCACCCCATTCCTGGGAAAATGCAGCAAACCCCTTTCTGCTCTAACTTTCTGACCTGTCGTAACACCCTCTCTTCGGCTCCTAAAAACACCCCCAAATAAAATCCATCGCCAGAGTTTGAATCAGTTTGTACTTTGCATCCGGGAAGTAGCCGTGTCTGAGAAGTTTTAGCCCGTGCGCACACTGTTTCCCCTTCCTCTCTCACCTCCCCCCTTTCTTTCCCTCCCCTCTGCTACTCCTTGGTTATCCCTAGGGTTAAAACCCACCCGTGTCTGGCTGTCTGTCCTGTTTTCGATCTCCTTTTCCCCGGCTCCGACACACCGAAGCGGCCCCGAGTGAAACTTCTCACTCCCGCTCAGGACACCCGCGGCTCGTACGGAGGGGCCCGGAGCGCTGCCGAGACGGCGGGGAAGGGCCCGGGGTGCTGATTTACCGTGTGCCTGGCTGTAGGACACCCTGGCCCGGGCATGGGCGGAATTGGCGTAGTAAGGGTTGCCCTGGGAGTCCAGGTGGTTGAAGAAGACGTCGACTTCATCCGGAGGTAGGAGCTGCGCTGGTTCCATGTAGTTGTGAGCCAGCCCGGGGTGGTGGCTGTCGGGGTGCTGCCCATTGAGCACGGCGTGGTGGGCCATCCAGCGAGGCTGATCCGTGGCCACCTCCATGGCCTTGGGCCTCCCCTCTCACCCACCCCCAGGCCAGGAGCGAGCGGCGCTCGGTGGGGGCGGGGAGTGCTGCTCGGAGGGTCGCTTTTGACGATGCCTGATGGGTTTTAAGAGATTTGAGGTGGCTTTTCTTCGAAAGAAAACCGCCGAGTGACTGGAGCGCGCCCTCTGAGACGTGGGAGAAGTCAGCGTGTCCCTCTGTCACCAGGCGGGTAGCAGAGGCAGGTCCGGGGAAGCGCCAGGGCAGCACCTGTAGGGAGAGACGGGAGGGTTTAGCAGGTCGGCAGCCCTGGGTGCGCTGCTCGCCGGGCCGGCTCCTGGCCGGCTTCTTTCCCCAGAGGTACATGGATGGGGAGGGGGAAGCAGAGCCCCTCCTCCCTTCCAAAAATATCCTGTCCCCAAAACTCCCTGCCTTGCTCTCTCCCTGCTCATTGCCCCACAAAGTAAACAGAGATCTATTTCAAACTCTTAACTAAAAACAAAAAGGAATAAAGGAGGGGAAAAAAGAAAAAAAAAAGAAAAATAAAAAAGAAAAAGCTTCGTTCCCCCCCCTCGCTAGAAACGTCAATAGGAGTTTTTCCAGCTGGCTTCAAAAGCGGGGTGAAAAAGGAAGAACGGCAGAACTAATATAGCGTAGTTCTAGCAAGAACTCCAACACAAAAGGAAAAGGAGGGGGAGAAATAGGGAGGGGGTAGAGAAGAAGAGTGGAGAGAAGGGTGTTTAGAGAAAGCAGCGAGTGCGCCCTGGCAGTGGCGCGGCGACCCCCCCGCGTCCCACACTTACCCGGCCCGGGAGGCTGGGTGGCGATGAATGCCGGCGTGGAAGATGCGAGTGCAGCAAAGAGGGGGAGAACGGAGGGGGAATTTAAAAAGCCAAGAGGGAGAGGAGGGAGGAAAGGCAGACCGAGAGCGGGAGGAGCAGAGGAGGTCGGATGGAGGGTGTTACTCAGATGGCAAAGCCGCTGCTCTGGCCGGCTCGGTCCCATCCCCGTGCATCCTATATGAGCGCTGGCGCCAGCTGGCCGCGGCGCCGCAGGCGGGCCGGGGCGCGCAGGGCCGGCGGCCGGGCCAGCCAATCCCGCCGCCCCACACCGCCCCCAACCGCACCCCCGGCCCCAAACGGAGCCGGCCCGGGGGGGGGGGAGCCCGGCAGACCCCCTCCTCCGCCCCCCTTCCCCCGCTCGCAGCATCTCGCCCGGCAGCGCTGTGGGGGCTTTCCCCGCCCGGGCGCTGCACGCCCCTGCGGGGCGGGGACGGCAAAAGAGAGGGGGTCCCGCCGGGGAGTGCGGGGATGTGGAGTGGGGAGAGGGGGGGCCGAGCGAAGATGGAGTGCGGGAAGGGCTCGGCGATGGAGCCGACTCCGCCGGGTGCTGCCCCGCCGCCGAGCCGTGACTTCCAGCGCCGCCGCCGGGATGCCCGGGGCTGGAAATCGGCACCGGGGAGATAAATATGCTAAAATCCCTTAAATCAGGCACAGCAGCGAGCAGCCGGGAGCGGGACAAACCTCAGCCTGGTCACATTAGTTTGAAATAACTGTCTGGATCGGAAAAAAATAATTAAAAACAAATAACTGCGAGGCTCCGCGCCGATCCGCAGACCGACGGGATGTGCAGGGCCCGGGCAGCGGGGCCGCTCCAGGCGGCTGCAGGGCAGGGACCGACCCTGCCCGAAACCCGGCCCGTAGTGCTCGGGCCGGAGCCGAGCCGGGGCTGGCTGGCGACCCTGGGCCCGGGGAGCCGAGCCGGGCCGAGGCACAAGGGCGCTGGGACCGGGTACAGACTTCCCAGCGGGGCTGCGACATCGCTAACACTTTTTCTTTTTTCCAATCTCACACTTTCTTCTTAATTAATTACTTTTGTTAATTAATCCAAACATCACAGTTTTAATATTTGCAATTACTCGTGTGCTTTGGGGCGGAGAGCGGAGGTGCATCCCGAATCAACAGGCGTTTTCTGCGGAGTTCGCGGTGCAGCTCCAGCGGCAGCAGCCGGTCTGGCTTCGCCACCCGCGAAGGTGCGGGTAAACCGGTCCGCCTTTGGGGCGGAAAATAATAATAATGGGAAAAGGCATAAATAACTCCCCGGAGCGCGGCCGGGCGTTGCTGCAGGTCCCGTTTCCCAGGCGCTCCTGCCCCGTTCCTCAGCCGCTGGCTTTCGGGAGAACAGGGACACGCTAATCGCAATCCTTCAAGCCTCCTAGCTGGCCGCGGGGCGAGGACTGTTCTCTGCCCGAGGATCGGGGAGGGGGCGGCGGGGAGCAGCCCCTCCGCTCGCCGGGCAGCGGCCGCGGCTCCGGCCCGACGGCGCGGCCGGGGCGGGGGGCGCGGGAGCGGCCGGGGCCGTGCGGGCTTGCCCCGAGCCCCACCGGGGGGCTGCGGGCAGGGGGAGCGGGGCGGCCCCGAGGATGCTGCTGCCCCCGGGGCCGCCCCCGCGGCCGGCAGCGCTGGGGGCTGGGAGCTGGAGCCGGCCTCCCCCGGCCCGACCGCCCCAGTCACTACGACGCCGGGACTCTGACGTCACCCGTCACTGCCAAATTCGCCAGGAAATGAACTTTAAAAAAAATAATAACAATAACAATAATAATAATAATGACTGTAATAATAATAAAACTCCTTTTTCTCGCTGAGAAGCACGTCTGGTCGGAGCGACATAGGGCTCCCTCTCTGACTATTCCCCCCACCACCACTCGTTGTCCCCCTGTAACCTTCCCCAGGGGACCCCCATGGCAGTCCCCGGGGGCGGGGGAGAGGGGGCCACACTGAGGGGAGCTAAAGGTTGGGACAGGGGGAGGCGATTACGCTTCCCCCCCCACCCCGCATGACGTCTCCTCCACCCAAAGCCCGGGTGTCCCTCTCCTCCCGGCCCCCTGACCTCGGGGCTGCGCGGTGGCGCCGGGACCGCGGCGCCCCTCGCCCCCTCCTGCCGCTGCGGGGGGGTCGCAAGCGGTGGGGCCGGGCAAGCTCCTCCGGCGGCTGCCGGGTGCGGAAGGGGCGGTGGAGCCGGCTTCTCCCGGGACGGGCTGGTTGGCCCGGGCAGGCCGGGGACAGGCGCTGGGACGGACTTGGTGGGAGAGGGGCCGGGGTTCGGGAGGGCAAATGCCCTCCGCTCTGCGGAGCGTGCCTGGGAGTCTTAGTCCGGTGGTGCCCGGGAGGAAAGGGAAACAAAGAAAAAAAAAATGTAAAAAGGGAAAGTTAAAAGGCAGAGAGAAAACCAAGCGAGCTTTCCAATAATCCGGCTTCTCTCTCCGAAGCGATTTTCTTTCTACATGCACCAAAATTAGCCAAGTATCACCCGAAAATGGATTTTTAATGTTTTGAAAGAAAGGCGACTATAAAATAAACTCGGGCCGTTGCAGGTAGATTCCCTCGGAGCCTCGCTGTACCCACCGCGGGGGCCTTGGTAAGCCGTGCCCGGGGAGTCCCGGCCGGTGGAGCACCGGGATCACCCGGGCCCCGCCGGCTCCCGCTCCCGACCGCCAGGGAAATCCAGCTCCTCGCTACGTGCTTATTAATTAATTTGAATATTTTAATTACTGCCCTCCTGCCATCAGCACGGGGACGCGATTTTTGGGTTTCGGGGAGGGGGGGTGTGGAATGGGGTGGGCTGTTTGTTTTAGGCAGGTGATAAAATCGCAGTTAACGAGCTGATAATTCGTTCGTGTTTGTTTTAAAAGACAAATTGTAAAGATTAATCAGGCGGCTTGATTTATGGCGAGGCAGACCCCGGCGCTGCCCGGCCAGGGCTCCCTGAAGCCCCCGTCTCGGGTTACCCGAAGCCCGGCAGGCGAAGGAAAACAAAAGGGGCGAGCGGGCGGCGGCTCCGGCAGCAGCGCCTCGGGACCGGCTTCCCCGGCGCCCGCCCCACCTCCGGCCCGGGGGTCCGGCTACCAACTCCCCGCCGCCGGGTGCTCTCCTCCTCCGGCCGGCGCCTCTCCTCGCACCCACCTCTCGCCTCCTGCAACCCCTCCCATTAAAACCCTTTGTAAAATAAATGACCCCTCCAGCAGGGATGAAAGATTTCTGTTGAGAGACCGGCTGAGCTGGGAGACTTCCTAGCCGGCCAGCTCGCAGTACGTTGGTTTATTTTGTTCTATTTTATAATTTTATTTAATTGTATGGTTTTTTAACTCCCGACGTGTCCCGTCCCCGCTGCCTGGTTCTGGCGAACGGAGTGCCGGCTCTGGTCTCGGCCGCTCAACGCCCCGGCGGCACGGCTGAGGTTTTTAATTGAATTAATTTACCCACCGGGAGCAGCAGCGAACTGCGCTGGCTGCTGGAGGCGAGCGGCTTAGCTCCGCTCCGCAGCCCGCCGCTCACGGCTGGTTAAGCAGCTCTTCCCTCAATTTTCTGCCAAAGCTTCCCGGGAGAGGGTCTGGCCGGGCCCCACTCCTTCACCCCGCGCCTGCCAACCCCCTTTTACCTTCTTTTCCCCCTTCTTCCCCCGGGCACTACGAGCTCCGTTTTATTAACTTTGGGTTTTTGGTTTTTGGGGTTTTGTTTTGTTTTGTTTTTTTTGCTGTTGCAATTTATTTTTCTCTTTTAATAAGGGAGCTTTCGAAGATCTAGAAGCACAACTGGTTATTTTGATTTGATTGACAAGTGATGTCATATCGTTAAGGGAGGGGGGAGACGACAACATGTTTTAGCAACAGTTAGTAGTGCCATGTGATGGAGTTGACACCTATTCTTGAGCAGATGAGAAGGCAAAAAACAAATAAGCCGGCGCCGCACACGGACCATTTATTTACATGTCCGGACAGGGGATTCTTCCTCTTTTTTTCCCCCTTCATCCTGGGTGTTTGGATCTGGGAAAATTTGTACCTGAGGAGAACCCGCAGAGCCCAGGGCACGTTCCTCCAGCCACCCCTTCCTGGGGTCCCCCCTGCGGCCCCCGAGGGCCACACTCTCCCCCGATGAACGGAGACCTGGGAGCCGAGACCTCCCGTGCAGCACTGCCCCGCTGCCTCTCCGAGGTGCAACCCACAGACGCAAGCATGTGAGACGCAAGGGAGGGCAGGGAAACTCCGTGGAAAGAAAGAAGAGGGAGAGAAGTGCTCAGCGCTTAGCACCGCACGGGGCCGCGGCGCTGCCGGTGCGGGCGGGCGATGTGCGAGCCCCGGGCGTGCTGGGGAAGGCGGCCGCTCCCGGTGGGGAGGGGCTGCCAGGGACTGCTGTGGGCGTCCCGCAGCTTGGGCACCGGCCGGCTCTGCCAGCAGGTAGGAGCCCCGGACAGCCGGTCCCTGCAAGCAGCACCAACACCCGTCTCGGGTATATTTCTTTGGATTTTTTCGGGGAGAGAAAGTTCTTGCTTTCTGCCCTTAAAAAAAAAAAAAATAAAATAAATAAATTAAAAAAAATTCTCGGTGTTTTCGGCCCTCTGGTCTTTTCTCCGCTTTGCTTTTCTTCTCCCCCGGCTCCCCCATCCTGTGTTACTAGCACCTATTAATGGCTCCTGATAGGGTTATAAAGTGACACCGTTATCTCGTAACCACAAGACCCTTACTTAAACTGAATTAAGGAAAAATAAAAAGAAAAAAAAAAGGGAGAAAAGCGCGGGAGAAACGACTGGGGAATAACTCACGGAAAATTAATTTTTTTGCTTGTTTTTGTAAATACGCTATCCCCCATCCCTCAGAGGATTTCTGCAGGGTATGGACCTCACCGTGGGAACCCTCGGTCCCTGTCTCGCTTCCGACAAGCTCCCGCACACGCCTTCACCTGCGCTTTGTCGCAATTTGCCTGGTGCCCGCAGCCCCCCGGCTCGCTAGGCTGCAAAATAAAGGGGAGGAAAAGCCTCAAGTAGACCCCAGCCTGCCCACAAAACCGCCTTTTGTGTAAGTTCCCGAAGAGAACTGCGTGCGTGGGGAAGGGGGAGGTTGCACACGCGCAGCTTTGTCCAGAAAAAGGTATAAATTTTTTTTTCAGGAGCTGATAGGAAAGATTTCGTTTGCAAGATCTCTCGTTAATTTTATGTATGGATATTTTTTTTCTTTCAAGGTTATTTCGGGAGCAGCTGTTGTAGGAGGGAGGCCGACCCCTCAGGTTTAATTTGTTTCTCCTCAGGCAAAACTTTGCTGGGGAGGGACCGACCCGGCGCGGAGAACGGGACTCGATTCACGCCCGGCAGCGGCGGTGCCCAGCGGCCGTCTGTCCTTGCGAGCCGCGGGGCTGAGCCAGGCCGGAGCTTATTAGACTTCCGAGGAAAAACTATTTGCGTTTTAATAAAGATGCTCCGTGCGCCGGGGAAGAACAATCCCCGCGCCCGAAACTCGCACCCCCTTAGTGAAATCGCTTTTCTTATTGAAATCGCAGCAAATCCAGGCAGGCTTCGCTCCCGGACGCTTCTCTTTTTTTATATTTTTTTTTTCTTGCCTTCCAGCCTGAGCACCCCAAAGCAAAAGGAGGATAAAGAGGGGAACTTAGCACATACAAAAACAGAAGAAAAAAAAAAAAAAAGGCGAAGGGGTGAAAGAGTCGGCGGAGAGGAGCGGCCGTGTCCCCGATGTGCCTGGGTAATTTTAAATCATGCAAAGCCCCGTAAAGCTGCCGCACGGGACTGGGACGGGAGGACTCCCCGGCAGGCAGGTGCAGAGAGAGCGGGGCCGGGCCCTGCCGGCTTTCGGGCAGAACAAACCCTCGCTTTTTTTTTTTTTTTTTTTTTTTAAATGCCCAAATCTGCCAACAAAGGGAGAGAGGAGATAGGATGTAGCTGCGGGGAGGGGACGCAGGGCTCTCTGCACACGCTGTCTCCGGGAAATCTCTGCCTGGCCGCCCTGGGTGAAATGCAACTTTCCAAGATGGAGATTTAAATAATCACCCCAGTGACAATGGGAAAGAAAAAAAAAAAATCAAAACAACCAACCTCAGATCCAAGCAGGGCCCGGCGGCCCCGCTCCCCGCGGGGTGCGGTGCGGGGACAGAGCGGGGGGAGCCCCGCGGTGCCCCCGGGCCGACGGGCGCTGCACCGGGCTCAGCCCGGCCGGCTGGGAGGCGGCAGCCCGGGGGGTCCGCCCGGACTGGGGACATTCTTTCGTTCTTTACAAACACTGCCAGATTTGTCCCTGGGGGAAACTGCCCCGAGCGAAGCGCTCCCGCAACGGGACCCGCACCTCGTCGCCTGCAGGGTCGCCCCCGGGCCGCGCAGAGCCTTACCTTGCCTCTCGCCTGTCCTCGTTTTTCTTTCAGTTCTCCGCACGGTGCATGGGAAGCGTCAGTTCTGCTCCTCACGGGGCCGCTCGGCGGGCTGGGGAGGGGTCGGGACTCCAGAGCCTCCCCGCCACGGGAGCGGCGGCTCTGCCGCGGGCGGAGGGTGCGCGCAGCCCGGCGGAGGGGCTGCCGCCGAGAGCGCTTGCTGAAAACTGGCAGCAGTTTCGAGCTGAGCCCTTTTTTTTTTCCTCCCTTCCCTCCTTCCCCCCTTCCCTTCCTCCCTCCTCCCTCCCTCTCCTTTCCTCTCTCCCTTCTTTCCCTCCCCTTCTCTCTCTCACTCTCCCGCATTCACGGATGGCACAGCGAGCCACTCTGTATTTATGTACATAATAAGGCAGCTCGTCCCCTCCACTTCATTTGCATCATTACAATATCTGTACAAGCACATCACATTGTCTGTTGCTTGCACCTTTTGTTACGGTTGCTGTCACAGTCTACGCGACTTGACTTTCATATTTTAAATGACTTGATATTATACCAACAACACGCACTCACATCCCAGGCGCTGGGAAACCGGGCTCCGGCGCGGCGGGCGCCGCAACCCCCGCCTCTCCCGAGCCTCTCGCCTCTTCCTCTGATCCCAAGCAAGGTGGGCTGGGGGGAGCCGCTTCATAGCATCAATTATTCCTATAAATTACTCTTAGTCGTATTAATTTTCTTTCCCTCTCTAGTGAAGAGGAGTCTTGGAATTTTTTAATTTTTTTTTTTTTTTTTGCCATTGACCAGCCTGATTTTTGTATAACCTCATGTTTCTTCTCACACCTTTCCCTTCCAAATTCAGCCTTTCGGGCTATGCACCTGCACGTAAGTGAGGCAGCGGAGAAGCTGGAAGAGGCACAAGCAGATATTACGTGACGAGTCGTTATAGCTAGGAAAGAGACGGTAAAATACGTCTATTTCGTAGAGCACTAAGAAATCCAACCAGAACGAATGTTTTTGGAAATGTTTGCGCTTCCCAGCCCTGGCTTCAGTGCTCACCTGCCGGGTGTTTTCCTGTCGCTGTGTGTATGCGGGGCCGGGGGCTTCTCTCGCCAAGCCCCCGATGCCTGTGCGGGGTCACGGGCGCCGGGGCTGCTCGGGGGGCGCGGCGCGATTCTCCAGAGGGGGGGACAAGCGGGACCCCCGCCCCAGGCTGCAGGAAAACCATATTAATACAGAAACAAAGGCCGGACCGACCGGTGGGGGCCCTGCGGGAGGTGGGGGAACGAAATACGGTTCGGGAAGGGAAGGAGAAAAGTTTCGCGAGAGAGGAATTATCATCATAATGGAGGTAAAAATGTGAGCAGGGAAAAGAGGAGGGGGGGATCCTATTCTGCTGGCATTTTCTGTCTGTCTTTGTGATATGGTTCAGGGGAAAAAGGGTCCTTGATATGCGGCAGATAATTCTTATCAGCCCCACGCAGCCCATTTCCAAAGTAAGTGTTTTAATTACTCCTCCTGTATTACCCTTCATCCTCTGAGAGAAGATACATCACCAGATTTATGCAGGGGAAAAATACAAAAGAATGTGGTATTAAAATACATACATACATATATCCCCTCTTTTTTCCCTTGTGCCCAGGAAGAGGGAGACGCTGTCGGCAGCCGCGTCCTGGGATCGCCCCGCACGGAACGACTCCAAAACGAGGAACTGTCGCTCAGGCGGAAAAACTACGGGGAAAGTGGGGTTTGAAGGTTGCAGATTTTTCCCCAAGCGGGGTCAGACGGGGGTATGCGAGCCGGGGGCTCAGGGGGCTGAGAGCGGAGCAGTGCCCGCCCGAGCCTCACCGCGCTGTGCCGGCTCTCCAGCCGCGCTGTCCCGGGACAGCCGGGGTCACTCCTCCACGTGCCACCAGAGACACTGGGGGCCGGAGGGGCAGGGAGTCAGCATTTTCCCCTCATGCCTGCTGGAAGAGAAGGATGTTTTTCTTTCCTGTTAAGCTTTCGTGCTAAAGATGTCATCTGAAAGTCTGGGAGGAAGGGGGGACCGTGCTCTGCTCTCTTTCACGGTAACAACCATATTCTGCATATTGAAAAATATGATAGACAGTGAGGGGAAATTTCCTTCCCCATTAAAAAAAAAAGAAAAAAAAAAAAAGGAAGAAAAAACCACCAAAAAACCCACCCCAACCTTTCCAATTCAACAAAAAAAGAGGGAGAGAATTTTAAAAGAGAAGAAGCAGCACCAGCAGCAAGGAGAATATAGGCTCAGCAGCTCTCCAGGTTCGCTTCCTTATTATTACTATCCAGGGGTAATTTTTCATCTCTGCTAGCTAATCTTTGTTCCTTGTGAAGATAATGAATAGCCCAATCCTTATCTCCTGGGCTCCTGGAGGCTGCTGGAGAATGGGGTTGAACAGGGTTGAAAATTGGTTCCAAAGTGCTGCTGAATAAATGGTGTTCCTTATCTCTCGCTTCCAGATTATCGGAACCCTTTCAAAACTCACACAACAAATACAGCCACCGCATCTAATGCATCATTTACCAGAGCAGATCTCCGCGTTTGATCGGCAGATAGGCAAAATCTATGTATTCCTTGCTTTACTTAGTATGCATGGATGCGGGGCTGCTGTGCACGAGGGTTGCCCCCAGCCGGGCCTGGGACACCCCCGAGGCTCTTCACACACTCGGGTCTTTGCTGTGGATTCCGTGGAGTGACACGAGGGTCCCCTGCCCATCCCCGATCCAGGGGAGCAGGGTGGGACAGCAGCTCACCGCGCAGGGTGCCGCCACACAGCACGCTTGGAAATTTGGGGCTGCTCTGCTGAGGTACTGGTGGATTTGCAGGGAAGGGAGAAGAGTTGTGAACATCATCCTGGGCACCCCAGACACCTGCTCAAGCTGACACTCACTCCTGCACTCACAGCCACCTTCACCTGGGTCCCTGGGCACTCACTGCTTCAGGAGTCAAGTGCGTGGCAGCACCGCTGTCCCCAGCCAGGCTCAGCTGTGTCCCAGCCCTGTCCCAGCCCTCAGCAGTCTCAGGGTCCAGCTGAGTCAATCTAGTAAAAACTCCCAGTGCTCCCTCCAGCTTGTTCCCCCCAAACCCTGGCCATGGAGCCCTGGCAGTCCCTTGGGTCCTCCACGGGCTGGGCTCACTGTCACTTCCAGCCCTCGCTGTTGGTGCTGGGTGATCCCTCCAGCTCCCAGCCACGGGCAGGACAGGACACCTGAGGCAGCCCAAATTTGGGAAGCAATTGGTGATTCTGAGAGACAAAAATAAACGTTACAAAAAGGGACTTACTTTCTCCTAGAGTTAGTGTGAAGTCTGTCCCTTCCAGCTCAGGGCAGTATCAGATTTCCTTCCTTTCTTTCTCTCTTCCTCTCTTTCTCTACTTCTCTCTTTATTTCTTGTTTCTTATTCTCTCTTCCCCCCCCCCCCCCCCCCATTTTTTTTCCTCCTCCCAAAACCTATCTATATAACAGTAAATGCCTATCAGTCTGGGTGTGCAGCCCCCAGCTCCAGAACAGGAGATCCCCCCACCCAGAGCTAGGGACAGAGGTCCCTTTGGCTCACCCAACCCTTCTTTCTTCTGGTAGTACCTGAGCTTGTGCCCAGGAAGCAGAGAAGGAAACATTTTGTCCTGCAGCACATCACATATGACTAGCACTGCCCTGACCCCCAGGCCAGGGAGACGAGATTCTGGTTTGGGGACAGGACACCCACAGTCTCCTGGTCCCCTCTGCCTGTCCAGCAAAGCTCATCTTGTCCCTCCCTGGAAAGAGAAACTTTCATGGGATGTTGCAGGCAAGCAGCAGCCCCTGCCCGCGCTTGAGAGTTTTGCAAATGTTCAACTTGTACTAATTTTATATGGCTGTATTCACAGTTGTTCTCTGTAAAAAATGGACCTGTGTTAGTTTATTAATAACCTAAACATTACGCATTAAAGACCTATGAGTGACACAAGATGACAAAAAGCTGTATTTTTCCAATATACACAAGCACACATTTAATAACCTTCTATTGCATCTCAGCTAGGCCTTCTCTCTGATGGTTCCCATGGCAACTGAGATAAAAAAGCAGCCATTTTCCATATCTCTATGAAAGTCTATTATATTGCAGGATTAGTTCATCTTCTGCTAAGGTCAAACACAAAGTCATACAACCTGAAATATTTAGAATCCATGTACATTCATTTTTTTATATGCCCTTTCATTTTCCACAAAAGACTGGGCTCCTCTGAGGTTTTATTCCCCAGAAAATGCTAAGCAAAGCAATAAAAAAATCATGATTAGCAGCTGATGAAAAGTTCAATTGTTTTTTTTTTTCTCTTTTTTTTTTTTTCTCTCTCTCTCTCTCTTTTTTTTTCTGCCTTAAAAAAAAAAAAAAAAGAAAAAAAAAAGAAAAAAAAGAAACCACTATTGTTGGGCAGATAGTGCCTTCCCCATTTATCTCTATCAGCAGCCGTGATTGCAGCCGATACCTGCCGCCTAATTGGGGCTGGGAGCGATTCGCAGGCGGACGGCGGCACCTTCTGGCAGCGCGGGGGAGGCGCGGCGGGGCCGGGGCTGGCGGAGCCGCCCTCGCAGCATCCCCGGAGCGGCGGAACCGGGCAGCAGCCCCGGGGCTCCGGCTGCTCCGCACGGGGCGCCCCGGGACGGCCCCGCTCAGCTCCGCGCTGACAATTCACATAATCCCGCTGCGGGATTGAACAATCGCGGTTCTGCAGCTGCTGCTTTCCGCCGTGATTAAACATTTTTATTTAGTAGCGCAGGTAGATTCCCAAAGCCTTTCACCTGCGAGTTTTAGTTATTGTACACTTGCAGGAAAAAAATAAATAATAAAAAAGAAAAGGCTTATACACATCTGAGTGGCTCCCTGAGCCCTGGTCTCTTTGCAGGAAAGTGAAGTCACTTTTCTCTTTTTACGAAGGAGTTGGCAACGTAATTCAACCGGGTCTTGGTGACACCTTGAAATGCAATAAAATAAAACCTGGGCAGCCTTCAGACACTTTGAATGGTGACAAACGTGTTATCACCCATGCCATGAAGAACTATGGCTCACTCTTTTTCCAAGGTCACTCCTGAAAACCTGGGAAATCAGGGGAGAGAATTTGTACCTGTGGCCATTCACACTTGTGGCTTTGTTCACAGAAATATGCTGCAGCGTGACGTTCACTCCAGCCCCCTTTAATGTGGAAAAATAGACACTCTGGAAATATGCGGAAATGGGCAGAAGCTTGCGGGTGGCAAAAGGATAGAAGAATATTTTTCCTTCTTTTCCCCATCCCTCCATCCCCAGGAGGCCCCAGGGGGTGTCCCAGTGGCCCCAGCCATGCTATTGGAGCAGCTCAGGAGGGGCCAGGTGAGGGGTTTAGCAGGGATGGTGTATTCCAGTCTATCACTGGAAATTATCTAAACCTGCTGCAGAGAGGTGGAATGGGACTGGGAGATAGGAACTGGTGTGAGCAAAGCCAAAGCCCAGCCTAATCCCCTGTTCCCCCACTGCCTCAGCTCCCTCCAGCCTTGGTGAGGGCAAAGAGGTGCTGCCAGAGGTCAGCACGTGCCCAAGGGTGCTTTCAGGAAGCTGTTTATAAGCAGGTAGGTGTTGCACAGCAGTTGCCAGAGCCATGCCCATCCTCTGAAAGCAGGGAGCATCCTCTGCTCTCAGCATCACACCTGGGAGGGGGATGCCAAGGTGGCTTCCCCCAGCTGGGGACCCCCTAACCTCGGGGACCTGTGCACCCATAAAAGCCCACACCTGCACCTTCCCCTCCACTTCCTTTGCTCTCTCCTTCCTTCTGCTCTTTTGGGGGGAGGGCAGATGGCTGCATTTTTAGGGCTATTACAAACCTACACCTTTTTAAACTTTGGATCCTGGGATTTGGATGTTTGGTGGTTTGGGTTTTTTTAAGGTGAATGTATTTTTACTCTCAAGATCTGGACTAAAGAGAAGAAGGCTGAAAATGTGTCCTGAGCTGAATATTTGAAGGAGGAATTTAGTGCGTCACCAAACACAGGTGGGTTTCTTTTTTAAGTTTTGTGGTTTCTTTTCTCCCTTACTTCATCCTTGCCCTCTGGTCAGTGCCTGTCACGGTGGCTGCATACCTGAGGTCTGTAGTCCTGAGAAAGCCTTTTGTATCCTTCAGCTAATAAAACACATTCCCTTGAGTAGAGCGTTAGCACCCTCTTCTTGGCCAGTGGTGTTGGTGTTTTCTCACAGCTCTGGCTCTCTTGTGATAGCTGCTGCCGTGCCAGGTGGGGCCTGAGCTGTCCCAGTGCTGTTAGTGTGGGTGTCATGGAGGGACCGTGACAGAGCTCACTGTGAGCATTCCTGTCCTCCAGCAAGTGGGGATGTTTGTGTGCTGGTGTCCACTGGGGCTACTGGGAGCTGGAATTGTGCGGGGTACTGTGCTGAGTGCTGTTCAAACTCAGCAAAAATGGGGAAAACAAGTCTCTTTTCTGCTGCAAATATTTAGATTATTTCCAGTGGCCAGTTAGTGCTGGGAGGAGTCTGCAGGATGTGGGGCTGCTGGCTTTTTCCAGGAGCAGGGTGGTTGTTCATGATGGGAGAAAGGGGCTCCTTCCAGCCCCAGGGGCTTGGGAAGCTTGGCAGTGCCTCCAAGGGGGTGATCTCTGCTCCCCTCCCCAGTGAGCCAAATGCCATGTGGTTCATTCAGGGCCATGGTGAAATGCCCCAGTTTGGCCCTTGGTTGTTTTTCTGTCTCTCAGTGACATCTGGTGCATTGCTGTGAGTTCCCAGAAAGAGGCCCTGATGGAGGATGTCAGGGTAGGAAGAAAGGAGATGACCTTGCTATTAAAAGGCAACAGAAATGGAAATGTTTCAGGCTGTTTCAAGCAGACATGTCTGAGAAGAAAATCTCCTTGCTCTGTTCCATCAGGCCCTCGTGGGTAGCTTTTCTCTGTTCACTTGATACTACACTGGAGATGCTTAATTTATCCTTGTTCCCATTGCATGCCTGAAAAGATCTTGTGGAGTTTGAGAGGGATTTAAGTCCTACTGCTCCCTCATGACTTAGTACGTTTCTGGTCTTAGAGTGACACCAACAGCCCTGACACTCTTGGATCAGAGATGTTGGTCTTGAACAGGAAGAGTTCAGGTCCCAATCCTGCTTTGAGTCCTAAGCAATCCTGTAGAACCCAGTTCAGCAAGCCCAGCAACATCTCTTTAAAGAGGGAATTTCTTGCAAATCTCTGATCCCTGCTCTGAGCAGAGTCCTATGGAGGAAGGAAACCTTGCCATTGTATGGCTGCTCCTTGTGATGTGGGAGAAGTCGAGTAATTATTGAGATTAGTGAGAATAAGCTTTGCTTACAGTTTGAGATAAATGAATGTTTTAAACTCTCTTGGCTTTTTGGCTGAAATCAAATGTGGCATCAGTGTAACATCTGTATCCATTATCTGGGGAGTGGAAGACTAACCTTTCTTGATGCAAGGCATGAACTTGATTTAAAAGGGCTTTCCTTCAATTTTGTTCCCCAGTGCTGAGCAATCCTGCTGGGTGATACTGTGGGAAGCAGGGGCTGCTCTGCCTGGAAGGGAAGGAGAGAAGGGAGGAAGGTGTGATAGGCTGTGCTGGGTATTTGGAGAATGAGGAGAGCAGCGCATGTGAAATGTGTCTGGGGGTTGACCTGTGTGCTAAAGGACAGCATGGGAATGGTGACAGCACACTCAGCTCTGTGGTGCTGAGTGTGGGTGGGCACTGCCAGTGGCCCATGCTGCTGAGGCAGTGGCCAAAGCTGGGCAGTGAAGTCAGTGTGCCCCAAATGGAGAAGACTGATGTGCCCAGTGCAGGAGCTCAGGGCTGGGCTCTCCTGTGGGTTTTCTCCATCCTCAGTGCATTTAATCTGTACTGGGATGAAAACATCAACTTCACCACTGTCTTCACTTGGCACGGTAGTCTTGGTCTGTTCTTACTGTCCTTAACAGTGACAAATCCCTGAGCAGAAGAGTACTTAATGACTTTGTTTTCCACTCCACAGAGAGGGGAGGTGGCATTTAAGAGACCCCAGGAGCCTTTCACCACCTCAGGGGCCTGGCCTGGGGCTTGTTGGAACAAATCAGCCTGGCATGTCTCTGCCTGTCCTTGCTAAGTGAACCCCATGTATGTTGGAAGGAGGTTTTTGATTGAGCAGGGCAGGAGCCCAGCTCACTTGCCACACTTGGGCAAGTGGCATGTGAAGGGGAAGAGCTTCATCCTTCAAAGCCCCTGCACATCTGAGCCACTCAAAGTGTGTTGCTGCAGCCCTGCACAGCCACCAGTCAGGTCAGTGGGTGGATGCAATGTCTGTAAGCAGAGGGTCTCCAGGAAGGTCCTCTCCCCTTCAGAGACTGAGAGAGCTGATGCTGGGAGGCAGAGCACATTGCCTTTGGCTGTTGGGGGCTCTTAGGACCTACTGGAGCATCTGTTTGGGCCACTCTTGGGAACAGGATATGGCAGCAGGGGATGTTGGAGCTGCTCCACCAGCCAGTTCCTCTGCTGTGTGGATGTGTAACACACACCAGCACAGTACATACTGTGAAGAGTGTGACTGTGGATGCAGTATTTATTTAGGTGTTGAAGGTGAAATAAATCTATGATGTTTCCCTCTGGGCTGAGTCTTTACCTGCTTTCCCAGCTGAAAGACAACACTGCTTCTCTGCACCATGGGAACCTCCTCCCAGCAAGATGTTTGCTGGATTTTGGGAGTAAAGCCCTTTCCCTTCCACACCCCCCTAATGCCAACACCCACCCCTCCTTACCCCTCTCCTCATTCACTTTTGCCTTAGTTTCCAAAGGCTGGTGCCCTTTCCCTTGTTTTTCCCAACTGTTTTGGAGCCCAGTGGGTGGTTTGGGACAGAAATCTGCCCAGCTCATGAAAGCCATAGAAACACTTCCTATGGGGCTGATAAAAGCAGGGTGGTGTTTTTCCTTTTCTTTTTTCTTTTTTTTTTTTTTTTTTTTCCCTGACCAGAACCCAGAATAGCCCTTTCCAGTGCAACAGATACATCACCACCAAGCCACCTCGGTGCAGTAACTGCAGATCCATCTGGATGATGATGCCTGATGCTCTGGAGGAGACAGCCAGGCTGCTGCTCCTCCCCAGCATGCACAGGTGAAGTGGGAGCAATGGCACTGGGATGGGTGGAGCCACTGGGAGCATCCTTCAAAGCAATGCTTTCCTTAACCTGTTAATCTTAACTCTGGCCTGCTGGGCTGTTCCCAAGGCTCCTAAACAAAACCCATCCTTCATTAGGTAATGTGGCTACAGTTTTTTCAGAAGTGAGGGGTTTTTTTCTCAAGTCACTTTTTTTTTCCACCAAACTAAGAGGGAAGAGAAGGGGAGGAAGGGAAACCCCCTAGCTCTTGTCTTGGTGGCTTGTCATGCCTGCCTTTAATTGACAGACCTTGTTATTAATGTTTTCCAGCCGCCTCTCATCCAGGGCTCAAACCTCCCTTTTAAAGCCCTGTCATGTTAAAAATTGACATGTGTTGACTTTGGCCTGGGAGAAGCCAGGCCCTGGCTGTAGGTAGGAACTGCATGTGTTTAGTCTGGCTTACATTTTATTTTCTTCTTTCATCAAATTAGTTCAGCTGTATTTTTTTTTTTTTTCTGGAGGAAAGAAAAGAAAAACTGCTTGACAATCTGAGGCTGTGGGTTAGAATTGCAGCATTGCGTTAAAACAACAAGAAATAGGTTACAAATGTGGGCTGTGTCAGGCTGGGTGGAGATGGGGCCACTGGAGCAGGGATGGGAAAAGCTGCTGCAAGTAAACACTGCCTCTATGGAGGCACAGAGATTCCTCCTGCAACCACAAAGCCATGGGTGCTTGTCTGATTTATTCCAGTTGAGCTTGTTTCATTCAGCCTTGCTAAAATTAGTGCTGTCCTAACTGCACCAGGTTTATTTGTCCACTTCTCCTTGCTCAGCCCAGTGAGCAGTCCTGCTGTGGGTACCCCAGTTCTCCACCCTAAAGCACAGCCAGAGATGTGCTGCAAGCCCACAGAGTGACCACTGGGCTGGAAAGCCAAGGAAATCCTGCTTCCTGCCCATTAAATATCTGGGATTAGGGGCTACGTGGCACATTTCACTGGGATAGCAGTTAAGATCCAGACTGCATCCATCAGGGATTGTTTTGGGTTGCAATGCAAGATGTAACCAGGAGTATGTATTCTATGACCATCTGTTAAAACCAGGTGGGGCAGTGTTCTTCATCTCTTTCATGACCCATCCTCCCTCCAAGGGGAGATCTTTTAATGGGCTATTGAGTCTCACTGCAGGACTGATAAAATTACATCATCCCACTGTGAGATGCTCCACCCAGGGGGAGGAGCCAAGCATTCCTACTGGATATAATCTGAGACTTGGAACACCACAGTCAGCCTGTTCCCACTGGATTCCCAGAGGAAGACCAGACCCATCTACTCCACCACTGGATCTTCAGAGGAAAACAACAACCTTCTACAGGATCACTGCTTCAACAGAACCACATCTGTCACTCCAGGAGGACTGCAGCCACCATTTAATCTGACTGCTATCAACACCCTGACCAACAGGGTGTCAGGTTGTATTCTGACTGACAGGGTTTTGTACTACTGCATTTTATTTTAATTTTCCTATTAAGTTGTAGGGTTTTGTTTTGTTTTTAATTTATACATACTAGTAGAGAACTGTTATTCCTACTCCCATATCTTTGCCTGAGAGCCCCTTAATTTCAAAATTATAATAATTTAGATGGACTGGGTTTACATTTCTCATTTCAAGGGAGGCCCCTGCCTTCCTTAGCAGACACCTGTCTTTTCAAACCAAGACAGGGATGCTCCTGTCTCTGAATGTGGAGTGGAGGAGTACCCAGACACTGGGAAGAGCATGTCCTGCCCCTGCTGTCCCAGGTTTTTACCCAAACCTTAGTGCCTCACTGTGGAAGGCATCTTGTTCCCCCTTCCTGTATTTCCCCAGTGCTTCAGAGTTAAATGCACCCAAAATGTTCATGGGGTTCATTTAACACACAGGACCTCACTCCGGCCCCATCACTGAGGACCAGAGAAGCACCAGGTCCTGTTTTGGTGCCAGATGAAAAGAAATAGCTGAAGCTTCAGGGAGTTACTAATGGGCTTGTGTCACCATGGTGCCCACACTGAATCCTACCCTGCTCTGCCTGCGCAGATGGAATTCCAGCCTGGGGGTGTAAACAGTGCTGGGAGGATGGAGGGGAGGAGCCCCAGGAGGGGCTGCCAAGAGGTTCCATGGGGCAAGGGGGAACACCTCTCCCACCCCCCAGAGGCATGGCAGTGGCCACTACTGTCCTTGACAGTGACAAATGTCAACCAGAAGAGCACCTAATGACTTTGTTTTCCATTCCACAGAGAGGGGAGATGCATTTAAGAGAGCCCAGGAGCTGGTGGTCCTTCTGCAAGGAATGCCTGCCCTATCATACTCAAACAGCACAAGTGAAATGGAAAATAGAGAAGGATCCTCCTTTGCCTCAGGGCATGTTGCAGACAACCCATCTTTGCCTCCTGAAAGGTCTTGCAAGTGGGTGCTGTTTTTGCATCTCCCCTCTTGGCAATTCCCATGTATATCCTTTTTTCCTGCATCTTGTGATGGATGTTTCTGTGGGCCCCATGGGATGCCCATCAAGCAGACCTTTATCATCAGTGCCCACTAACACTGTGCCAGACCCACCATCCTGGCAGTCACAGGCCCCCCAACCTGGATTGTCTCCCCATTTTTAGTCTGTACGGGAAAACAAGATGAGGTCCCATCTGTGATGCTGGCTGGCCCAGAGGTGCCACTAAAAACTGCGAGAGCTGAGAGGTCCCTGCCACTCTAATGGACCCATAAAGAAACAGCTGCAACCAGGAAAGTGTGAAGAGATTTGGCACCAAGACCTCTTGTCCCCACAGCCACAATCCCTTTCCAAGGGGCCTGCCTGGGCAGCTCGTCCATACACACAAGGACCTGACTCCTCATGGAGGGGCCGAAATATTTTCCAAGAGTTACTTTTGTAACATTAGTGAAATCAAAGCAAAACGTGTCAAAATTCCCATTAAGCACATTTAACTTCCCTTGTTCCAAGACAAAGTGCCTTTGCCTGGAGGCAGGTTTCGGGTTTGCTGCACGGCCATGGGAGACTATTGGATTACAGGCAGCACTGAGCCAGAGTTTGCTTTCTTCAGGGTAAAGGCTTTTCCTAATCAGGATCAGTTTAATTCTGTTATCTGAATTATTAGCTTGGCTCTGCGTCTGGCCTGTGCAGGAAGAAGATGAGGGGAAGGGGACTGTTTCTGGAGGAGGAGAGGGGAGAGGGTCTGAGCCCCAAAGGGCAGTGTCTCTCCCTGTCTGGGACCTGCTCTTTACACTACAAAAGCTCTGTGTTCATGTTGTAGACAATGATGGATGGTGGAGTCCGTGAAGGCCCTCCAAGGGCTTTGCAGCTTCAGGATAAGGCTCATTGTCTGGCTCTGCCATGGGTGAGTGTCAACCTGATTTACTGGTGGGGAAACTGAGGCACGGGGCAGCAATCAGTAATGTGAAGCTAAGCTGCCCTCACCTGTAGAGATGGAAGATGAATTAAGTGGAAGATATAGCAAAATCCCTTTGTTCCTTGTGGAAAAAACAGCATCTTTGCATCCTGGCTCATGTGTCAGGGGAGAATGTTTGGGCCTTACCACATCCTTGCTTTGAAAAGGATAGTTTTTTTTCCCTTCCTTTTCTTTCTTTCTTTCCCTTTTTCTCCCAGGAGTGAGGGTGTGTGTGGAAATTTGAAGGGAGTGTTTTCTATGTTATTCCTTCAATGTCCTCACTCTGTGTGTCACAGGGTCTGTCTGTGGTCTCCACTCCCTACTGGATCTTGATGGCTGTGCTTGAGACATACACAATTATACTGCTTTGAGCCCAGGCCCCCCAGGGAGCATTTTGGCTGTCAAACCTGCCCACAGGGCACCAGGCAGCAGCAGCAGTTTTCTTAGCACCCATGAAAAACAACAGACTTGCTGGTACATGAAGGGTCTCCAACTCATTTGATTTGGGGAAAAAAGAGCTGCTTGCTCCCGTGGGAGTAGGAGCAGGGGGATCCATCACAAGGCAGGGGAGTGATGTGAACAGCACCATTTCTCATCAGTGATGTGGAACATGTGACTGGATCCATATTGGTCAGCATCTAGGGATCCCACACAGGGCAGAACACAGCTCCAAGGTGATGGAGGCACTGCCATAAAGTTTTCAGCTTTGTTTCTTGCTGGCATAATCAGTCTTTTGCAAGAGTTGCTCTCTGCTCAGCTTTCTGACATTATCTCATCCCCACTGTTAAATGCAGGCTGAAAAGATGTCCCAGCACTTTAATTTTCAGCTACGTAAACTCTGAGCATCTTTGAAGCCTTGGTTCCACATTCCCCTCTGCATCCACATCTCCTTGCTGATGAGAAGCTGTTGCACAGGGAGTTCAGCACCTGTCTTTAATGCTCCTGCCCCTCATGGCTTGTTTTGGTCTATCAACTCTTACAGGTTCCCCGTGTCAGAGATTCTCTTTTCTCCTAAAGCAGAAGCTGATGGTTTCATGTGGGAACACAGTGATTCCTGGAGTTCTCTTTGCTTGGCCTCCTTAACCTGATGGAATCAACAGGCCAGTTCTTCTGCTGGGCCCAAAGTTTTTCCAAAGAAGGTGATTTTGTGGGGATACTGCTGTGGGGTATGCTAGCATTTGTGATTATGTTATGAATTTTAATATTGTTGAGGGGTTTGGGGTGTGATGCTGATGTGCAGGTTGATGTTGAGAGTCAGTGTTACTTTGGGTCACTGCTGAGGGCTTCTGCCATAGAGCTGCTGATGTCCAAGACATGTGGTACCAGCTAGGCTAGTGTGACTTTGAACATCTTCTTCAACATCCTCTAGTTCAGTCATGTATCCTTGAAGTCCTTTCTCCTCTTCTGGAAAGAGGCCAAGAAGATGAGAGATGGCACAAGCTCAAGCTATGGGAGCTTTCTCTCTCTGGCATGAGCAGCTGAACCTGGATGACAAGGATGGCACTTCTCAGGGCCATCATCTGGGACAGCCCACAGCCACCCTCAGCAGCTGTCCAACACCTCCTCCATACTTCAGCAGCATTTCTTCCCCAGCGAAGGATGTTGCCACCTCAAGCCCTGCCTTGCAGCTACTCCTGGTGAGAACAGACTTTGTCTACAGTTCCTGTCTGGGTGTTTCATGGTGCGCTGCCACCCACACGTGGGAAAGGGACCTTCTCCCAGCTGGGAGTGGGCAGAGCTCTGAGCAAGCCTGCTGGGCTGTTGTGCCTCCAAAGCTGGCTGGTGCTGGCCTCTCTCACCCCAGGGTTCCTCACCAAAATAGCTGCTATGGAAAGAGGTTTGTTGACTTTTTTATTTTCCTTTTCTTTTTTTCTTCCTGTGCTCAGACTTCCCCAGACCTCCTCAGAAGACCCTGGCATATCATCTTACAGATGTGGCATAGAAGCCTTGGTTGCAAAATATATCCGGCATGGCAGTTGGCAGTGTTGTGCAATCTCCATCAACTTACGGAAACCACTGTGAGATACTATTAAAGAGGGACTCCAGCCCCATCCATCACTCCAGCCGCAGTCACGTGTCCCTCTGTCAGGCAGAAGGGCACAGGCAGCACAGGGACTGTAAGCACCAGAAGAGCTTTCCCTGGCAGCGGGTGCTCTTGTGCAGGGGTGGATGGGACATGAGCTCTCTTTCCGGTACCCTTTGCTTTCCAGACCACCTGTGTTGTGTTGCCACCAGTATCCTACCATTAGATATTCTCCTTCAGTCTGTCACTGCTGCTGGTTTCACACCAATGGTCAAAACCTGGGTGGTCATGAATGGCCATGGAAAGCTCAACAGTGAAACATGGCAGAGATGATGGTTACAGTACCCCTGAGAAGCCAGATGTGGGATGGCAACAGGAAAGTTGCTGTTCAGGTCCCAAGTTTCCTTTTTCTTAACCCAGCAGAGACTTTCCCCCACTGGCTCCATGGCCCAGCTGTCCCCTGTGGCATTCAGTACAGTGTGCTGGGCAGGCAATAACCTTCCTCTCAGTGATCCATCCTGTTTCTCTGTTCTGTGGGGCTCTTGGTAAATGCCCTCTCAAATAAGTGGGGCTTTGGCTGCGAGGGGGACTTGTGCAACAACCTAGCTCTCCAGGATTGCCAGGAACATGAGCATGGACTGGCAAAATTCAGCTATGGGCAGACTTGGGCAATGAGCTGCAGCACACAGCTCTCACTGCCTTTACCCATCTCTGTCCTTGGGACACCTTCCTCACCAGTGCCAAGGGCTGTGGCAGGCATGGCAGAGCACTAGGAAGGGACATGGTGCTGGTGTGATTTGCCATCATTTACCCTTTGCTGCTGAACCCTGCTCAGCATGGCCAGCTCTTAATCACCGGGTTTATTGCTGGCACCTCCTGGCCCAGCTCACTCTGTCCTCCTGAGCTGCCTCTTGCCCTTCTCTCTCTCTCTGCAGGCATATTAAATCACCAAGGTCTGCCCAGGAGAAATTGCTGCTGCTCCATTACCCTGCTGTCAGCATCCACTGCACTTGTGAGAATCAGGTTCCACATCAGAAAATAATAAAGGCAATATTATGAGCAGAGGGGAGAGGAGATTAAAAACCTGTTTAAAGAGCCTTCTGGTCCCTCTGCTGTTTATTGCACTTCGTGACTTTGTGTTATTTTTGTTGTCACTGAAGTTGGACTTTTAATTTTCCTCTGATCATCAAGTGACTGGTTCGTAATTTCCCTATGGCTCCAAGGATTAAAATAGGTTGTTTTTAAAAATACCTGTTGCTCCCCAAGATCAGGTAGTGATTCTTTCTTTGCTAGTTGGAATGCTAATTAAATACTTTATTTAGCCCAAACACAGATGTGGCGTGCACCGAGTCCAGCCCCAGGGTTGAGCCAGACTCACAGTGGCAGTGACAGAGCTGCTTGTGGAGGACTTTGTGTCCCAGTGCTTGGCTAATTCTGTTCTCCATGGGATCTTGCTGCCACTCTCATGTTTATCCAGGACGTTTTTTTTTTTCTTTTCTTTCCCCCCCCTTCTTTTTTCCTTTGCTCTTTTTTCCTCTTTTTAAATTTTTTTTTCTTTTCTTTTTTTTTTTTTCCTGACATGATTTACTTTCTGGGGTGTTTTGGTCAATTTTCACCTTTAATGCCTTTAACTAATGAGCCTGTTGAATTTCACAGAATCATTTTCATTCACTGACACATTTGTGCTGTGGGTTGGCAGCACTATAAAGGGAGGGTATTTAAGTCCTCCAGCCAAAACTGCCATCTCCTTCACCTTCATGCCAAGTACTTTATCTGTGATAGGATTTTTGTGGTGTTTTTTAAATTAATGGATAACTGCATATATAAATGCCATGAGCTGCAAAGAAATGCTGGGTGATGGTTTTTGAGACTCTGTGTGTGTATGGGCCCGTGCAGCCCTGGCCCAGGAAAATGCGATGTCCAGCACAGACATGTGGCACTGCCTTGATGGCAGTGCCCATCTCTGCACTGGTGGGTCTGTGTTACACTTAGCCAGCCAGGAGGATGAAGGCTACCTGGAGGGGTGTAACTCATTTAATTGCAGTGCAAGTCTGTGGCAAGCCTGGAGAGTTTCACTGATGTGAGTCTGGGATCCATCACATAAGCAGCTCTGTCTGCTGCTCCAGGGCAGGCATTGCTCCAGCTGGCATGGCCACAGGAGAGGGGGATTGGTCTTGGAGATGTTGGCTGGAAGCCACTCCTGGGGGGCTCCAGCCTGAGACTGCAGAACTGTTACTGATCCTAGATCAGCTCAGCTCTGGCTTTGCTCAGTCAAGGCCTGCAAACCTCCAAGGATGGCTCTCCCCTCTGGGGAGCCAGCCCATGGCCACAGTCTTGCTCTGCCAACTGCGAGAAGTAGCAGGTAGAGACTAGAGCCATGTTTTGCACACCATGGGGCAATGGCAAACACTATTGATGTGAGGGCCTGGAGGAGGAAAATGGGCCATGACAGGTGTAGTCACTGGCCTCTCTACATGGCAGAGCTACTGCTGGGGTGCCCTGTCCACGTCTCTGTACTGGATTTACTTATTGTCTGAGATGTGAGTGCAAGTGGAGCTGTGCTGTGCACACTTCCAAAGGGAGCAGGAGGTGAAAGGCCTGTGCAGGAGCTACTGCTGCATTTTACCCTGCCATCCCCTTTTTCTTCACCCTGCTCCCTGGGCATTAGCAGGGTAGAGCTCTGTTACCTTGCCAAGAGCAAAGGTGTTGCCTGACTTTGCTGGAGATTAATCCAGGTCCAGCCCCTGCTCCCCTCTCATTGCTACCCAAGTGCCACCATGGTGCTTGGCTGGTGGGAGGAGAGCAGAGCTCTGTCTCACTTCTGGTCTATTCCTTCTCCCTTCCCCCAACCCCAGGAAGCCACATTTGGGACCACCCCAAAGTCATGCTGGCACCAGAGACTAAAATTTTAAAAATTATTAAAAAAAATTCCACATGTTTCTAAAGAAAACTCCAAACTGAGCTTTCCCAGCTGGAGGGTAGGGGTCGGTTGCTTTGTAATCACTCCCAGCTTACTGTTGAAAACATCTTGGTCAGATTTTTATCAGTGCCTGAACAGGAACAGCCTTGGAGGACTGTTTCTGGGGAGATTAGGTGGTTACCTACTGCAGAGTGAGACGCTCCTGCCCAGCCAGCTGAGGTGCATTTTAGATGACACTGATTTGATGTGCGCCTGGGGACTGGCATCCCTGGTGTTCCATGGCAGAGGCAGGTGCCTGCTGTCTGGCCTGGGAAAAGCCTTCAGCTGCCAGGTGATGCCCACAGCGGGGTGTAAGCATGGAGGTAACTCCTGTTTGTGGTGTGAAGGAAGGGCTGGGGATACCCAGAAGGCAAGTGGAGTGAGTTTATCCATCCTCAGAATGTTGTGAAAGCAGAAAAGGGCAAGAAGGCTCAGGGCTGCCCTGCGGGAAGAAAAGTCACACTGGGGATGAGGCTGGAGCTGTGCAGAGAGAACCCTGCAAAAGCCTGACAGGGAGATGTCTGTGCTGCAGAAACAAGGTCAAGGTGAGACCAAATGGTGTGAAGAGGGCTGGGCTGGAAGTGGTGAGATTTGATCCATGCTGTTGCTAAGCAGCTTTGGGGCTAAATTTGGTCCCAAGAAAGTTGCAGCATCCTCCAGTGACAGTGACCAGGCCTGGCAGAGGAATCTGCACAAGAGGAGATGTATTTGAAGAGCAAGAAACTGCTGGTGCAGGCTGGGATAGATGTACAATGGGCAAGGAGGAGATGAAGCCAGATCCTTGGAGGGGAGCTTGGGTGTGGGTCTTTGGTGATGGGAGGGAGTGAGGGTTGGAAGGCAAAGAATGGAGAGCTCTGTTCCTATCAGGCAGCACAGCTCTGTGAGCCCAAACCCTGCAGGCATGAACCCTCTGCCTGGCTAATGCAGCTGCAAACCAGGAGAGCCTGCTGGAAGCTCTCCATGGAGATTGATTCCCCCAAGAGCACAGGCACCAAGCGGGACAGAGTGGCTGAAACTCCCCATGACCCCACTGCCAGCATCACCTCCCCCAGCCAGGGTTTGTGCCATTTCTCCCCTCTGCTTTTACTGTCCCATTCTCTTCCATATCCCCATGGAAAGAACACAAGAACTTTGCTCCAGCAGTAGCACAAAGCAGAGGGGAAGGGTGAGAGCAAGGCCATGGCTCACACCAGCCCGTTGCCACCTGGGCAGTGCCGGTGACTGGGCTGGGAACACTGAGCGGCACTCAGGGTTTCCAGTAAGGCTGTGGCCGTGGTGGGGAGCGGGGACAGGGGCAGGAAACATGCAGCAGGAAGCTGGCTGCCGCTGCCCGGCATTCCTTTGCGCTGGAAACCCGAGTCACGCTTCCTGCAGCCTGCCGGGACAGCCTCCACCCCAAGCAGCGCCTGCCACCGGGCTGGATGCCATAGGAGACAGCACATGCATGTTTTAGATGATTTCATTGTGGAAATGAGCAGTGCCCTATTGCTCCTGTCCTACTTCAGAGTCATCACAGCATGTCTCCTCTATGCCATGCATCCACACTGCCCACACAGGTGTAGTTTCCGTGTGCACCTCTGCTCTGCACCTCCTGGGCTTCGGCCCTGGAGAAACCCAAGCTGCTGTGCTGTACAACAGTTGGCAAGAGACCCATCCCTAAGGGACAGAGTGGTTTCCTTTCCTCCACACACATGTGGCCTGCAGCTAGGCCACGGCCAAGAGTGGGGCTTGTTACCATGTTCCTTCCAGCTTTCCCCATTTCCTCCTGTCTGTCCTGTGGCCCACAATCCAGGTGGGAGGATGGGACTTTGGGCTGTTCTCCCAAAACTTCTTCTACACTTATGCTTTGGATTATTTCCTGTGTTAAGGTGCATGTGTTTTAGCCAGAAAGACCTCAACTGATCAATAATTATTGTGATTCCTTTTGCTTTCTTCCTAGACCCATTTGATTCCCCCTTGCTTGTGTTCATAGATAATTTCATTAATCTATCCAGTTAATTCTGGGCTCTGTGCTGGCACAACAGCACACCTCCAGGAGGGCTACTGGCTTTGTTCTCCTCTGCCAGCCCACTGAGTGTGTTCAATCCTCAACAAGAGGCTAATATCTGAACTTACTGTTGCTCCAGAAAGGCCATGTGGTGGCCATGTCCTGGTTCGTTTCTTCTGGCATTCTGTAGTCATGCAAAGCCACTGCTGCATCTACTTGCAGAGTTGCTTCTCTGTTGCCCTGTCCTTTCTCCTTTCTTTCAGCAGGCAGGTGACAGTTCTGTCTCCGTGTTCCTCTCCATTCTGGATGCAGCTGAGCGCTGCCTGTGGAAGTGTGAGCAGTGGGATGGCTGCAGGAGCCTCTGCTTCAGAGCTGGGCACAGTCAGCAAAGCGGGAAAGCAGATGGGCACAGGTGATAAGGAAAGTCTCGCTGGACAACTTTTTGGATAGAGGGTTGTGGTGTACCTATTTGAAGCTGACACATGCCCACATGGCTTAGGGGTGCAAACTGGAGCCATTGAAACCCCACAGTTCATGGCAGGGGAAAATACAGTATTCCCAGACACCACATTTGAGGCCAGCACCATGATTCTTGAGGTCCAGAAAGCCTATTTTTCTGTTTTCTCTCATTACAGCACAACTGTAGCTAGCCTGGAGTATAAGACAAGTCTCTTCACTGCAGTTTTGCCAGCACAGCTCTGCCTTGAAGGGGGTCAGTGCTTTAGCCTGCAAACCCCCAGAGTGTTTTCCTTGGCAGTCCTTGTTCTGGCAGCATAAGCCTGGCCCACCATTGATCTCTGCTACCTTGGCTGCCTTTCACAGCACACCTGGAACCAGACTGATCCCTGTTTGAAAGCCAAGCTCCACCTGTGACCTTCACCAAGCCCCCTTGGGTGCGACCCAGCCTGCGGGCTTCGATGGCTCTGAAGCGACTCACAGCAATCCACAGTGACCGCGGTCCCCCTGTCCCTGCCACCTCCGTCCTGCAGCAAGCCCCACTGGATGAGAAAGCTCCCCAGAGCACCCCTTGGCCAATTTCCCCCTGCAGAGGGATCAGCCCTCTGCCAACCTGCCGCCGTAGGAAGCGGGAGCGCGGCTGGTGGCTGCGGTTTCCCACGCGGCTGTTTCCCAGCCGAGATTGCAGGGCTGGAGAAATGAGTTACCCAGAGCAGAGCAGAGACAGCTCCGTGCGGCCAGCGGGCTTTCCAGGGGAGGAAATCCCAGCGCTTCGTGAGCTCCACATAATCACAGGCAGCAAGGAGCAGGAAGCACTTGTTAGGAAGGAGCAAGGAAACAGAGCCGCTGCCTCGACCCAAGCACACCTTTTAGGACCGGAAAGTGGGAGTAGGAAGGCGTAAAAGTGCTTTGAGCTTTCGCAGAGGATTGCAAAGGGCAAAGGGTGAGGGGAGAGGGAACAAACACCGGCAGGGCTCTCGAGGAGGGGGCAGCCCGGCGTGTGCGTGCTGTGAAGGGGACTTCATGGTGGAGCTGCTAATTAAATAAGAAAGGCTCGTCTCCATGCTTGTTAGGTTAACTCAGCAGGGATATTGCAAAAGCAAATTCCTCCCAGCAAATGTAATTAGGGGGCCGGAATTCCTCTGGTTCCTTGTCCTCCCTGCGAATCCTGCTAAAGCCATCAGGTGAGGACACCGGGTGAGGGGGGAACATGCAAATCCTGTGCAACAACAACCCCCTTCCAGCGTGGCAAGGATTTCAAATCAAGGCTTGACTTTTTACTCACTCATTATTCCAGGGTGGAAAATACACGTTCAGCTAAACAAGCTCCCTCTCTGGGCTGGGTCATGGGGCTGCCTCCCCCAGCACAACACGCTCATGTTGAAGATGGAAAGAGGACTGTGAGGGGTCTGGACAGGGCACCAGCAGCTCCCAGCCCACAGGATTTGGGAGGTGTCCACTCACAGCACGGTTGTCCTGGATCGTGCTGCTGACCCGCTTCATCTTCCTTGCCAAGGGGGGCACAGCTCCAACCCAGCACAGCAGGACATTTTGGGGTTTGTCTGGCACACAGTTGCTTCAGCATGCATTGTTGTGCTTGTGCCGCTGTTGCCTGTGCAGGCAAAGGATGATGCTCATGGGGGATAACACGTGAAGATGTGTCCTGCCTGGCACTAGGGGACAACAGGTATGTCTGGGAACACAGGGCCAAGGGGAGTTATGTGGCATGGATGGAAGGGGGGAGCTGGATGGAAGGGATGGAGGGCATGGATGGAGGGTGAGGGGTTGAGAGAGGAAATGTGGGGGGAGGAGAAAGGGTGAGCCTGGGACCTTAAAAAGCAATTAGTCAAAGCTGAATTGTTTTTCTAAACTCTTAATGAAAACAAAGAGTAGGGCATGGCCCAGATGGTGCCAGGGGATCAAATAAATGTCGCACTCAGGAAGCAGCTGCTACTGGGAATGTTTCCTGCCAGCCCTGCTGCTGCTCACAGCCACTTTTATTATTTGTTATTTTTCAGGACTGCAGCTGGGGTTTCCCTCCAGCTCTGTGGAAATATGCTTAAGGCTGGCCCATGCAAAGTGTCTGCTAGGGCTGGTCCCTGGCCCTTGGTAGCCCTAGGCTTGCCACCTCCCTGCCTGCTATCTGCCTCCACCCTTCTCCATGACAAAACCTCTGATGGAAGAATTTCATCCTCCATTTCCCACCCAGCCTGGTCCAGCACCATGCTTGTCTCATACCTTCTGTGCCTTTATCTTGTGTAGAGTTTTACTTTTTTGCCCTATTTCCCTGAACCAAACCATCTACCAGTGTGAGTTCAATATCTCTCTGTTCCATGTTGTTGGTGTGAATGGCCAGAATCAAGAAATTTGACCAAAATGAACATTTTGGGTGTTGTTTTTATCCACCGCTGGGTTTTGGAGAGAGAGAGGGGATTTTTCCCTGCTGTAATTCCAAGTGACCCGAGAACACCAAGTGCTGAAATTACCCTTGTTTTTAGGTAAAAAATATGGATCACAACCAAACCAATATTCTCCTGACTCTAGCAGCTGAGATTTAAGAAAAACACCAAACCCAGCCAAATGAGCTCCTAGCCATGAGCTGGCAGCCATATGAGCTGGCAAAAGGTAACTGAGAGAGGACTTGTGACGCAAGCGAATTGTGGAGGCTGATGTCCCTTTGATGGAGGGGAGGGTGGCTGACTGGAGGGGCACTGTGCTCTGTCCCCCATGATGGCTGGTCTCATCCAGTCCACCAGCAACCCTCTGCTCCCTTTTTTTTGGAGCACAAAAGCCATGACCATCTTACATGCCCTTTTTTGTGCACATCATTTATGTAAGATCAGTGTGTTTGTCCCACTGTTTTTCTGGGCTTTTCAAGGCCCCTGAGAATGTGTGTGCAAAGACCTGAACTGGTAGTGAAAAGGGCTTGTTAGTGCTGCCACAGAGGGAAAGAGCAGAACATGCACTCAACTCTTTATTAGCCAGCAGAGATTCTGAGCCAGAATGACATTCTACATGGGGCTTCACCTTTGTGGCACCAAATAGTTGGACTTTGCTTTGTAGGGCAGCTCCTCCCACAACAACACAATTTTAAGACATAAGGAACATGCTGGTTTGTGTATATCCAAATATTTTACTGGGAGACCGGATGTAGGGACCACTCAGGTCGCTCCTGAGGAACTGTGTGCTGAGCTCCTGTCCCTTGCTTATTATACATGGAAAAAATATGTCAAACATGCAATGTCATGGTACAGCCTGATCTTTGAGAATCTCATTTTCTACCCAAGCCCTTCTCTGTGTGCTCAGGAGGATGCACATGGACACTTACCTGAGGCTTGTGGCTGCCTTTCATCCAGGCTGGGGTCAGATCCCTCCAAGCTGGCTCTGTTGCTCAGGGGTTGCCCCAGACAGCAGATATGAGGGTTGTGTGAGCTCCCAAAGACAGGGAAGGAGCTGGGTGACAGGAAGCAGCCATGGAGCAGTCAGCACTGACTGGGATGGTGAGAAAACCTTCCATGTGCCTGGGGCTGGGCAGAGCAGTGCCAACACTGTGGCCCAGCCTGCTGGAAGGGCAGGAGTGTTTCCCTGTTGAGCCAGATCCCAGGAGTTTTGCTCCAGCCAGACCGTCGGCATTGGCCATTGTGGCAGCTGGGAGATGCCCACTGGGGGTTTCAGGCTGGGTCAGGGTAGGGGGCTGTTTCCCGACTGTGATGGCCAGGGCTTTGCCAGCTCATGCTGGAGACACCACTTCCCTGCCCGTCATAGCACATCCTGGGATTTGTGGTTACGTCCTCAGAGCTGTTTGATCCGCTCAAATCACAGCTGATCAAAGGGGCAGTTTACGAGAACAAAACACTGGGTGACTTCCTCCAGTGGTGCCAAAGGCAGCCCTTTGGAGGCAAGATATAAGAAAATAAGAATTTTTTTAACTACTGAGTGTCTTGGCTCCTCAGAACAGCAGCTTCTGTAGGACAGCCCTGCTGCATGGCTCAGGCAAGACCCCAGTGAGGGAGGTTTCAAAAAAATATAAATGAGATATGTATATTCTGATAGATTACCTGATTTGTCTTCTACACACACACATTTAATAAACTGTAAATTTCTATATTCGCAGGCTTGTGAGCCAGCTTGGCTGCTGTAGTAACTCAGAAGTGAAAGCTCTCAATTACTTGTCTACTGAATAAGTGCAGAGCAAAAGTCCAATGGGCCAATCAAATTTGGGGTTTGTACATCAGCTGGGAAAGGAAAATGGCAGGGAAGCGGTAGCCAGCCATGATAACCCTATTCCCTCTATTTTGATGCTTTGCCTTTTAACACAGGACAATGCTCTCAGGCATATGATGGGATTCTTGGGGTTGTCATGTGCAGAGCCTTGGACTTGATGATTCTTGTGGGGGTCTTCCAGCTTGGGATATTGTCTGAGTTTATGATTTAATTATCTTTGCTTGGTCAGCAGAAGAAAGAGATAGGTAGTGATGGCTGTCCTGGAGCAATAAGCATGCAGTGGTGACCGCACATTGCCATCCTGCCTGAGACATTGAGAGTGTCACCAGGTGGGAAGAAGCTTGTTCCAGGTAGGTGCTGTCAGGCTGGATCTTGGCTGTAGACTCCCCTGTGGTGACTGTGCTGGGTGACCCTCCAAAGCTTCCTGATTCTCTTTTTTGACCTGTCCAGTGAATTGGGAGGTTTGCTGATAACAGAGATTGTGTTTATCATCATTTCTTGAAGCTGGAGCATCCTCTGGGATGGTTGGACCAGCCCTGATGGTCAGGAGAAAATGGGATAAATGGGCTTTTCAGTGCAATTGTGTAGTAGTGACTACCACTCCAAAAGCAGCTCAGGTAGAGCTTAGGGACCTGTCTGTGCTGGTCTGTGTGTTACCAGAACATCAAAGGCTGAAAACTTAATTTCTTGTTGCATGGGAGTGGGAGGAGATGGGCAGAGAGTGGAAAGTCACCCAGTGGTGGGAAGCATTAAAGAGGGCTGGGCAGAGGGGTGCTCCCTACCCACCCTCCATGCTCTGGAAAAAGCCTGCTCCCCAGGTAGAGGAGGAAACTGGCAGTGATGATGTGCTCCGGATGTCACTGTGCAATCAGGGAGGCTATTTATAGGTCACTAATTGATTAGGGCAGCCACAGCAGGAGGAAATTACTTTCAGGAGAGACAGAAAACCACACTGCCCAGCCAGCTTTGGAGAGGTCTCAGGGAGAGCAGAAAGTCCTGAATCAATCAAAACATTTTGGAAAGAGGCATTTCTCTGCCGTGGTGCCTGACTTGGGATATGGCCTGGAGAGAAGTTGCCCACCTGCCTGTGCTGTTTTTGGGCACCCTGGCTACGGCAGAGCTGTCAGCCTGGGAAACCCCTGGAGATGCTGGTGACTGTACTCAGTGCTGGGGCATGAGATGGAGCTTTTGGCTCTCCCTGCAGCCATCCCTCAAGAGACTTATTATCTCCTCTGAACTCCATTTAAGAGACTTTGTCCTCAGGAGGGGCTCTCAGTATTAATTAATTAAAAGCTGATAAGTGGAACAGACATCAGCTCAGAGAATGCCTTAAATGTCAGTTGATGTCCTCCCAGGCAGGATGGTTTTTTTTGCTTGATTCATTGAGACACATAGATTCCCTCCAGCCAGAGGCTGACCTCACAGTTGGCCACTGGGCTACTCAACCCAGAGCATCTCAAATGTAGCTTTTCCTTACAGCCTGGAAGATGCCAAGCTGATCTCAAGAGTAAACCTGGGCACTGTCCTGTGCCATGATGAGGGAAGAGCATGTTTCCTGGAGGTCCTGAAGTGAGATCCCAGCCTGCAAGGATGAGTAGTGGGGAGCTGGTCCTGCACGCTGGGGCTGCCTGAGGCGAGGGTGCTGAGCTGGTGAGAGCTGCAGGAATGCACTGTCTCCGAGTCTGCTCGTTTGGAAATGGTGCTCTTTTCAACGGTTCTGTTATCAGATGGAGCATTTCCTTCATCAGTGTTAATATCCATGTAGTGAAACAATGAAAGGGCTTCCTATCAGTTCCAAATAGGACGTGAAAAGCTCTCAGCGTTAAGAGTAGAGGATGCTGGAATAGGGCAATGGGAAACGCCTGAGTCACTGAAATGCCTCTTTGATTCCATGAGGCTGATACGTTCAAAAGGGAAGAAGAAAAAAATAAAAGGAGAGAGAGCAGAGCTAGTTAATGATCTGCGGGATAGAGAACAGGAAAGGGCAGCAATTGCAGCATGGGCTCTGCAGAGGGGAGTCACAGGGGGATGTCTGGCAAAGGCTTTGGAAAGTGGAGAGTGCAGCAGGGAACTGAGCACAGTGACCTGCCTGGTTCGTTTTCAGAAAGGGGAAAGGCATGATGGAGAAATCCTTTCCCAGACTAACCCTGTACCCCTTATCCTGCTGCCATTTGGCCAGTGTGTGCCAGCTCAATGTGGGATCAAGGAACTGCAAAACAAACTTTCCAATCACTGTGATTTAATGGTGCCCAAAGCACTGCAGATTTGGAGTAGGGGAAGGGAAATACTGCTTTGCAAAGCACCCAAGGCCACGAGCCCACTGCTTAGAGGATCTGATCCTTTCCATTGTCTGTTGTTCCAGCTGGGGGACATGCACCACCACTTGTGCCAGAGCTGTGCATGCAGGCAGGAGGGAGGGATTTGCTGAGGTTGGGCAGCACCTGCTATCTTGGGGCAGGAGCAGGATATCCTGAGCCCACAGAAATCCCTGGTCTGGACTGGGGCAGGCAGCCAGGGCAACACACTTTCTGCTCTCTGCTGTGACTGAAGGTCTCCCTGCCTGTTCCCACTAGCCAGGGTAAATCTCAAAGCCACCAAACAAACACGGCAGTGTGATCTGTGCCAGGCCAGAAGCTGCAGGGAGAGTTTTTGTTGTTACAGGAAGAGCTGCAAATATTTCAAACATAACCTGTTTTCTCTCTCTGTTTTGCAAACCAACCCCAGTTGCCTGCAGGCATACAGCCCACTGGGCATAATGGCAGCTGCCTCACTGTTCTCCCAGCGGAAATTCCTCAATGGAATGAGTTGGAAACTGAAGAGGAGGTCAGACTTGATCCTTCATAGTGGTAAGAGCCCTTGGCCCTACAAAGCTCAGTAAAGAGCAAACCACACAGAAGCAGGTTTCTCCCCACCCTGAGAAGCACCACGCTGGGCTGTATCCAAGTCTGCTCCCTGTGTGGGGTAACAGAGCAGTGCACACCCAAAATCACTCCTCTCCTGGCTGCATGGCCATGTGGATGTGTAGATGTGAGCAGGAGTCCACTTTTCAGGGCTGTGTCCCGTGCCCTATTGTGGCTTGCCCAGGAGATTCACCTGTCTCCCTGTTTCCCTCACTCCATGGGGAGCCCAGCCCCAGGGAGACCCATCTCTGGGTGATGTGCAGCACACGCCATCCCAGCACAGCTCCCATTCCCACACAGGACAGGGCTGCCCTTTGTGAAGGGCGAGAGGGGAGGCGATGAAAAGCCGGGGGGAGACGCGCAAAGGCTGGAGGGAGCCCAGCGGCAGGGGCAGCTGGGGAAGGCTCCCACACAAAGGGCCGTCCTGTCTTCACACCTGCAGGGAGGCCGGGCGCTGACAGCGGGAATGACACCACTGACAGGGGCTGGTCGCTGGCAGGCAGTGGCGAGGCGCTTCAAATAAAGACAAGCGGCGCGGTGACAGCAGACAGGGGCTTGATGCAGAGGGGAAGGCAGCTGTTTTGAGCATGGGCTGGGGACAGGAAAGGGTGGAGGTCTCTCCTTCTGTGTCTGTGCATGTTCAAGCCTGGACAGTAATTTGATGTGAATCCACAGCCACGCCGCGGTGTGCTGTGTCACATTCAGGGTACATTTACAGCCAGGACTGCAGGCGGGGCTGGGGTTCTCTGAGAGCCAGTGTGCAGAGTTCAGGTGGGTGCTCAGCAATGTTTTGTCCCTACCACACACGGGTGAGTTCATCATGGGGTTGTGGTGGGCACCCATCACCAGAGGATTGTGTGCCCCAGCTACCAGCCCTTTCCTTGCAGCGTGCCCTAAACCTCTCCACTTCTAACCCCAAATTACCAATGTGGCACTATGGGGATGCTTGTACCACTTCTCATACATTCCCCCGTGCGTGGGGTTGGGCAGAGATTAGGGGTTCTGGAGGAGGCGGCTCCTTGAGTTAGAGAGCAGGCTGTCGATGGAAACCGCTTTGGTGTGCCTTGGAACAGCCTGGCGTCCCGGCTGTTTGTGGGACAGCGGGGCCGGGGCTGAGCTCGGGAGCGCCAGGCATGCGGGAAAAGCGGGCGGATGGTGCCCTCCGGCGGCCCCGGGGCCGGGCTCGCCGCCAGCCTGGAGCGCAGCCGCTGCCGGGGAACCCCCAGGTTCTGCCAGCAGATTGGGATGTCGTTTCTGTTCTTTGAGTCCGTAGGGATGCTTTTCCTCCTCTGGTCTCTGCTTTTCCATGGCTTCCCGTGGCTGAACTCCCCTCCCTGTCCCTCAGCCCGGGGAGGTGCTGTGCGGGCATCAAGCTGCTCCTGTGCTGTGGGGCCAGACCCCTCCCTGGAGAGGGGCCATGGGGTACCTGCAGCCCCAGAACGCCCCCAGGATCCCACTCAAGGGAAGGTAACACACTCTTGTCTTTAGGTTCAGGAAATCTGGGAGTGATCTGGTCCTGAGTGGGCAGTGAAGGGGCTGTAAAGGGATGGGGTGACCGTGATAAGGAGCCTGGTGGGATGGACACCCCAGCATGGGCTCTGTTTGGTGTTTGGGTGTCCCCATTGTGGCTGCTAGCACACGCAGCTTGGGCCCTGAGTGGGACCTAGAGTGTCTCTTTCCTGTCCCAGCTGGAAAGGGCTGGGTCCCTGACATTTTTCCTGTTTGGGTTACACCCCACTGTCCCCCAGCAGCTTGTCCCTCACAGGGTGGGTGGGGAGGGCAGCTCCCCTCCTGCTGGCACCAGTGGCATTCCCCTGACCTCCTACAGGAGGAATAGAGGAATATTTGGCCTGGGCAAATTAGCCCCTTCTGAGGTCTGAGCAGTCCCAGAGCCCCTTGGAAGACTTCCTGAGCCACTGGCCTTGGGTCTCTGGGGAAAGCACATCCCAATGGTGGCTTGGAGGAGCCTTTCCCTTCAGCTGGATTTCCTGCAGCAGAGGAAAGAGTGGGGCAGGGCAATGGGTACCCAGAGCCCCCTCCAACAGGCTGCGCTGGCTCAGCCACATGCTCACACCAGGCCAGTGGTGACAGATGTCTCCTGGAGCTGTCACAGGACAACAACAGAGGATGGACGCTCCCAGCCCTGCCCCACAGATGGGCTGAGGCAGGGCTGCCTTCAAAGCAAAGCGTGCATGTTCCCCAGTCTGCTGGGATTACAAAGTTAAGGGCTGGCATTGTTTTCCCAGTTTCAGAGGGGGTGGATACCAGTCAGGATTAGTCTGGCAAAGCTTCCCAATGTGCTCAAAGGGGCACAATAAGACCTTGAAGAGAAGAAGCTGCACCGATGACAGGCAGAGGAGTGTCTCTCAGCAGCCTCTGCCTCCTGACGCAGGCAGGATGCGCTCGGAGCAGGTGCTGCTGCTTTGTGGCTCTGTCTCTGCCAGGACACCATTCCCGTGTGCCCCAGGAGCCCCCCAGCACCACTGGTGCTGTGGGCAGGCAAACAGGGCACAGGCCTCTCCGCAGGGGAGAGAGGAGAGGTGAGGGGGTGGTGATCTGAGTACCTCTGCTGCTCACAGTCCAGGTCACCCCTGCGAGCCCCTGCAGCTCTGTGCCGCCCACCACTCCCTGCAGACAGGGGTGAGCCCTTTGCCCTGGCAATGTCTGTTCACAGAGAATGAAGCTGCTTGTATTGTGGGCCAGATGTTTGCTTTTCCATTTATTGGTTTTATAATTTATATTTGGCTCAAGAGGAACTAAATTCACTGTTGGACTGGGGGACTCTGACAATACCTTAAAGCAGGGGGATCCCACTGTGGCAACCAGCTTTCTCCCAGAGCATCTGTACTACAGAAGGCCATGACTGCCATCTAGGAGTTCTGGAGACCCCTGGGATGATGGAACATGTGTGGAGGCACCAGGACAGCCTGGGAAAAGGGGGGACATGCAGGTAAACAGCTACTGTGTGCATAGAGGTTCTCTATTTTTTTTTCCTTTTTTTTTTTTTTTTTTTTTAAATCATTTGCAATCAGGAGCAATTAGAAATAAAACCTGGAGAGCCACAAAGCCCCTGCTCCCTGAGTTGATGCTCTCCAGGGTTTTCCTGCCCAGAAACCCACATCAGCACTGCAAGGGCTGCTCTGTGCTTGGCACAGTTGTGGAAAGCGTGGTCACAAGGGCACTGAGGCAGCACCTTCTGCCTGAAAATGGGTTCTCTGTGTGCATGGGTAGAGGGCTAGGCCTCCTCAGGGGACTGGGGGCAGGGGTCAGGCAGACTGGATGCAGCTGCAGGAGCAGGACTGTAGGGAGGGTATTACATGCAGGGTGTTGTTTCCCTGGGATGACAGGTGATACCCTGAGCAGGCACTGGGCAGAGGGAAACCTGTGTCCATACATGGAATTTCCCCAGGCTGCTCTCCTGCTCTATGGAGGCCCTTTTGTGCCTGCTCCATCATGTTCCTTCTTGTGAGATTTTTGCTGACATCTCAGTCACCAGAAGCCAAATCTAACTGAGTAGAAACATGTACTTGAACAGAGCTGCAGAGATCAGCAAAGTAGTGCCGGGGGCATTTACTGCAGCACAAGGAGGTGTTCTCAGTCAGCTGTAGTGATTGCCTGGGCTCCTTGCTGAAACCACAGCCTGGCAGCACCAGCTTTTGTTTGTCTGATAACTTATTAGCGCTGATAACTCGTTAAGTGGCAGGGAACTTGACCACGTGCCATCACCTGCCTGGCCCAGCTCTGCCAGCACGGGTCATGCATGGGCTTGGCACCATCCTGCTCTGTAACAGCCTGTGCCTGCTGAAGGCAGGTGCCATGGGTGCACCCAAGCTGCCACAGTGGAGCCTCTGCCATGCTCATGGCCTGCCACGGGCTGAGGCACTGCAAACCAGGCTGAGAACCAAAGAAGCTCAACACACCTCAGGCTTCCTATCTACCTAGCCTCAGGATGACTGGCCTGGAGCAGAGACACCAGACTGGGGTTGGGCTCTCTTCAGGGTGGCTGCAGAGGATCTTGCTGTCAGCACAGGCTCATGGAGCAGCCGGAGCATCCGTTAGGCTGCATGGGTCTGGCATGCCGTGTTTGTGAAACCCGCCACGCTTGCGGTTGGCCAGAGCGCTGAAATAAGCCCGTCCGGAATTGGTGTACTGCTCTGTATCCTGATGTGGTGAGCAGCTCCGACTGGTGAGGGTGGGGACAGCCCCACTGGGGTGACTGGTGGCAGCAGGACTGCAGGAGCTTGGCAGCACCAGCGTGAGGACCACACAAAGGGCCCCGCCGGCACCCGGAAAGCTCAGCCAGGCACTAACGGAACTGTGATAAAAATGAACGTGACCAGGACAGCAGTACAGGGGAGATTAATGTCAGATTGTCAGAGGGGAGGAAACTGAGGCAGACAGCACTCAAACAGATACTGGAGCACACTGGGGGTGGGGGGGTGGGGAGAGGGGGTAGATGCTCCTTTTCTCAGCATTGCTGCATCTGCAGATCTGCATCCCCCCCTACAGCCTTTGAGGAGAGAAGAAGGGACAAAGGGTTTACCTGTGTGTCTATCACACTTGTCAGCCCTGTCCTGCAAATCCTTCAAGCTCTGCAGGTAGGGGACCTGCCCCTCTGTACCAGCCTGAACAGGAACGTCAGCACTGCTCACTGCCTGAGATGTACATCTCTTGCGGGTCCCTGCCCAGGCCAGGGTTGCTCTGCTGCCTATCAGCAAAGCTTTGACTATGATGGGAGCACTCTCTGCTGCAAGATGGTGCTTCTCTGGGGCTGTGTGAAGAGCAAAGCTCCCCTCATCACTGATATCAGCTGCTCTGGCCTTGCCCACGTTGCCAGAGGAAGTCTGGTTGTTCACTATCTCCCCCACTACCTGGTCTCTGGTATCACCACAGCTTCTTCAGGACCCCACAGCTTCTGCCCACGCAGGTACAAGAGTCTCCCAGAGGCCTCCTTTGCTCCATTGCCTTTCCTCATTTCCTGCACTGGTTTTCTCTCTGCCCTCCTTGCTGCTCTGTCTAATGGCATGCTCTTTCCTACTGAATGAGGCACTCCATGTCCTTACCCAGCCTCCTGTGCCTCACCTTCCCTCCCTATCCCCATCTGTGCCCTAGGCACTTTGTGTCTCCCAAAAAAGTATCCAAGCCCCTTAAGACTTGCCCGTGGCATCACACCAAACAAAACTAATAAATAAAATCAGATATAAAATCAGGGATAAATCAGAGAAAAAACAGCCCCAAAGCAAGGCTTAAATAAGTAGTTACAGGAGCTGGGGGCCAGTGGGGCTATGTCCACCCTGTTCACAGCTTTTCCCTATCTCCCTCCCTCATCCTTCCTATTTCCTCCCTGCACCCCTCTCTGCGTGCCGAATCTGGGGTTCAGCTCCGTGCAGGCGCGGCTGAGGCAGCAACACCCCTCGAAACGCCGGCCCAGGGTGGGCCGAGGCAGGGGAGCCAGGTTGTCCCTCTGTCCCCGCGGCGGGCGAAGCGCGGGCCTGCAGGGACCCCTGGTGGCGGCCGGGAGCCGGGGGACCTTCGGGGTCAGCCCTGCATCCCGCGGAGCAGGAGAGTGCCTGCATCCTGGGAGCAGCCACGCTGGAATCTTACAGCAAGGAGGGGGCTCCTACCTACAGCATCCCCAGCAGCCGCAGCTCCTCTTCTTCTGCCGCAAGAAGGGGAACCAAGGACTTTTTTCTCCCCTGGGCTGGATGAAGAGTCAGGGAGAGGTATTTTCAATCTCAGTCCCTTTCTAGTCAGGTTTCCTTCTCTCCTCGCAGGTCTGCAGGGGAGTGGGTGGAGGGGCCGGCTGCAAGCCCATGCTCCTGTGCCAGCCGAACTATTGCAAAGGTCATGCTTGCTCCTGGCTGTGAGGCTGGCGATGGGCAGTGCCAGAGTGGGAGCTGACAGTCCTGGGCACAGACAGCAGGGGTGGGTGACAAAATCTTCCATGGCCACTCAAAGGTAAATCATGTAAGAGCAAGGGGTGCAGTGCCTGTCTGGGCTGCCTTGTTCCCTTGCTACATGCGTTCGGTATCCAGGGATGCTGAATACACGTGATGAAAATTGAAGTTCACTTGCAAGTCATCAGTAAAGTGTAAGGATAACAAATTTTGGCACTATCCTCCAGTAGAACTGTTGCCAGTACACAAAGCTGCCATGCGAAGGCGCCCTGTAGCACAGTAACTGGTGTCCCAAAGGTAGCAAAAGCTGCTGCCTGTTCTAATTCTCTGTCACGGGAATGTCCCAAGGTGGAGGTTACACTCAACCCTGTGGGCAGAGCTGACCTAGGACCCCGCGTGGGCTGTGAAAGCAAAGGCAGGGGGCACTGCGGGCGCAGGAACCAGCAGGGATGGGGTGAGGAGGGAGGGCAGACAGGGTGCAAGCCCAGCTCATTGACTCTGGGATGAGCATCCTCCTGTGTTCCTGGCTCCTGCGGCTGCTGCCCATGCTCTGCACCCATCACTCACAGAGGTGGTGCTGTTCACAGGGTACTCTTGGACTGTTGGCTGGGATAAAGCCAGGAGGTTTTTGCATCCACCCACTTGCTGGAGAGCTGCAGCTTCCTTCAGAAGTGTGTGTCATTCATCTATCTGAATGATGAGGAATCCTTCAACCCCTGTAGTTTTGTCTCACTAGCTCCCTTTCAAAGAAGCCAGGTGTTATGTATCCCAAACAGCACACCCTGATATGAAGGATCAGTCTATCAAGGACACTCAGCTAGGCTGCTCACTCTGATGCTCTGATTGTATTATTTCTTTTTAGCCTTAGCATCTCAGTAATTTACCTCTCCAGAGCTGGTAGTCACTTGATCCTCCATTCCTCAGCTCACACCTTGATCCTGCTAACCCACATCATGTGGATATGCTCTTTCACCATCAGCTTCTCTAAATCCTCCTCAACTTCCCTCTCTGAATGCCTTGAGTTTGTATAATCTCCCTGGGTGCCAAAGAGGCACATGAGACACCACACAAAGTAGTATGTTGCTGTGTACATTGAGCAGCAGAGAAGTGTGGTTTTGGCTCCCCGGGACTCTGAGCAGCTGGATCTGGCTGAGGACATCATCCTGCCTTTTAGTGGCAGCAGCCCTGGGGGCTGGCCCTGAGCTCCTCATTGTCATTTCCTTCACCAGTCCCTTTTTCTCTTTGCACAGCAGATTTACCAGAGAGGTGCCAAATATCACCATCACCTTCCCCATCCCTGTTCAGAACCACTGCCACTGTGATGCTGCTCTGTGGATGATGAGCATGAAAATTTAACCATGGAAGGGTACTTGGTAAGCCAGCATCTCTAGACTTTGGTCCTAACCCAGCAATCCCTGGACCACTCCAGTCAGGACCAGCTCAAGAGTCAGAGGGCAAGAAGTACCCATGGTCTTTTTGCTTGTGTACCTGGCTGAGAGCAAAATCTTGTCCTAATGAGAAGCTCCAGGCAGAGCCTTGCACAGCCATCCAGTAGCTTTGTACAGTCAGAAACTGTCAAGGACAGGGGAGACCTCCAGGTTGTGTCTCTGGCAGGTGGATGTGGCAGGGTGTGGTGGTCAGAGGCACAATGACATGGAGGCAGCCAGCAGAGCCTGCATGCCTGAGCCAACATCTCCACTTGGTTTGGAGGGACCCAACACAATGTGCAGTGTGGCTCCTGCTTTAGCTGTGTGCTCACAGCTTCTCTGCTCTCTACCTCTGTGCTCTCTGAGGTGTTGGGGGCAGCTCCTCTCTTTTGAGTGTCCCATGGTGTGCTGAACTCAGAGACGTAGGATACTCTCGGGTCGCTCTGACCTGGGGTCGGCTTTCTCCAGCCTGTGCTGTCGAGCTGAAGTAGCTGCATCCCTGCTGGCCAAGCAGTGCTCTGCACCTCACAGCTGTGCCTCGTGAGCCACTGCCACGCTCAGCCCTCGTGTCCCCATGGCAGAAAGATGCTCTCCATCATCTTTGGAGCCCCTGGCACAGCAGAGGCTTCAGGCTGGGCACTACTGAGAGCCACACAAACGGAGGACATCCCCTGACACCAGAGCCATCAAAGCTGGGTCTGCCTTGGCAGGCAAGGCCCACACTGACCCTGTGGTGCTCCTCCTTCTTCAAGTGTGCATGGCTGCTGTCTTTGGGAGGAGGAGGAAGCTCAACAGTGCAAGTTGGAGCCCTGCACAAGATGGCAGTGGGGCTGGGCAGGGGGGATGGGGATCGCAGAGAGCCCACCATGGCCCCAGTGGGGTGGACTGCCTTGGCTGTGCTTCAAGACCCTGGAGCAGCTCCAGAGGAGCTCCTTGTGCCCAGAGGATGTTTCCTGTTTGCTGCCCGTGCTGAAGCATCGGCCCTTCAACCGCCACCAGTCCTCTGCTTCCGGCAGGGGCTCCCGCCCGGAGCCCCCCTGCATTATCAGCTCACCAGATGCCTTTTTCAGGATACTGTGGTAAAACTGTGCCGGGCAGGCGCTGTCATTTGGGGTTTACTCTCATGTCAGCTTTGAAGACAAATTGGATGAGGAGGAGCAAGAAAGGGGGAAAGAAAAAATAATAAATTTAAGCAAAAAAAAAAAGAAAGAAAAATGATGCTCACCGCCATCCTAGGCCAGAGTTGACCCATGTGCCAGCGTGGCAATGGGTCCCCCAAGTGGTGTGGCCAGCAGTGGCCAGGGACAGGGCAGGTGGGGGTATCCAGCATGGCAGTGGCACTCCCCTGGCACTGTCGGCCTCTAGTGGCAGTGGAGGCAGTGAGGTGCCATTGCAACACCCTCAGACCCCACAGCACCTTGGGGATCTTCTCCCATCCCTCTGGGCACTGCTGCCCAATAGCACATAGTCCTCATCCCAGTGCTGCTGCCTGGTCCCCCTCTGGGACGCAGACCACCTAGCACTGGTGAAGGAGTGGGTGCTGGGAAAGATGGTATGAGATATCCCTTACCCTTTGGCCAGAAGCAGCTCAAACTGTCCAAACCAGTCTCTGGGCCTCTAGTCCAAAGCCACCAGATGGTGCTGAGCAGCTGACAGACTGGGTAGACTGGGAACCAGGCAGCATTTCTGGGGATGGAGGGAGGGAAATGGTGAAACAGCAGGTAGGAAATCTGTCTTTCCATCTGTAGAGCCTGGCAGGGAATGTTCAGCAGGTCTGCCATGAGGATGGGGTATCCAAGGTTGTGGGCTCCACTGCAGGAATGGTCCATGGACAAATGAAGTGGACAAACCATGGATGCTGTTGATCCTGAGAACTTGCCAAAACTCCCTGTGCTAGTGCAGGGTGTGCACAGGTGTGATGAGGGTGTGATCCCTGAGGCTGTAATGCAGCAGGCAGCATTAAAGCATGACTGGTTGCATGATGCTTAGCATGTGCTCCAGCTCTGCTTCCTGCTGTAAGTGGTAGGGTCAGGTCAGCTAGAGGAGATGTTGCTAAACCAGGCGTGCTTTTGTATGTGCCCCCACAAGGTGTACAGAGATATGGCAGCCCCAGAGCCAACCAAAGACCTACAGGATTTGCTCCTAGTTAAGCCCAGTGATTTTCTTTTGTTGGATGAAAATAAATAAAAAGATGATTGGTCCTTGCAGAGCAGAGGGGAGGTGTCAGCATGGGGAGGGGAGAAAGGGTCAATGGTATGGAAATAGTACTATGCTATCCCCACCCACAGAGGATGGATGAGGGGCTGGCTAGGGCCAGAGGCTGTGGGTGGGAGTTACTATGCACCTAATATAAAACTTGATTTTCTTTCCAGTCCTTGAGTTCGAGCACCCACTGGAGGATGGGTTGGACCTCCTGGGCTGGTCTTCAGTTCTAGATTTTCCCTTGGAAGACTGTAAACAAGAAGTCAAAGATGGAGAAGCTGTTCTCTGGCTGCCCGGGACCACCAGGAGAAGCTGTGGGTGTGGGTATCACCCTGGTGAGCAGGGGAGGTGTGGGAAGGTGCTGGGAACAGTGAGATGCCTGTTCAAGGCAGGTGGCTGTGGTGGCTGGGATCTGAAATCATGGCTGCTCGCTTTCACTAGCAAATCTTGCATTTGTGTGGTTTCCTTTTCCTTCTGCTCCGTACAATTTTTTTTCTTCTCTCTGCATTTTGTTCCTTTTGCTGTGTTGCCCTTCCAACCTTTTGGTTCCAAACTCTGCACAGGAATAAAACTAAACACGAACTCCCAGAAGGGCTCAGCTTTAATTACATGTGAGATGTTAATCTGCTAGAGGGTCTCAAGTGCTCCTGTATTTGAGCCTTTCTTTTCCTTCTGCTGTTCTACAGTTCCCCTGGCAGATACCTCCCAAATTCTAACAACCTCCCCAGGCTATTTTCTCCGAGGAAGATCACAAGTGAACTTTCAAGCTCAGAAAAGCTTCTGTGAAGAGCAGCAGAGACAGTCCTTAAGTAGCTCCCACCTAACTCTTGAAGGCCTGTCTATTTTTGAAGGCGGCAGGAAAATGGACATGGTTCTCTCCATCAGCATGGGATTCCCCTTGACCACAGGTCTCAGGTTAGATGGCCACAAGTGTGGCTGAAAGAAAGAGGAGCCCTTGTGCCTGGATTCCCTGGTGGCAGTGCCTACAGCCCTGCCCAACGTTGGCTGTGATGCTTTGGGAACCTGCTGGCTGCAGTTCCTCACTTGATGACCTGCCAAGCCTGGAACAAATAAAGGATATCCTTGCAAAGCAGCAGCTGGAGTTCAGGAAGATCCCAAAGCCATCAGGGCCAGTCCCGGCAGGGACCTGCTGGAGTGGCCCTGGTGGCAGAAGCCAGCATGGTGACAGCGGCTGAAGGAATAAAGCAAATTCCCCCTGCCCCTCACTACATGGGTGAGAGACTTGAGCTCCCTTCACAGCTCCGCCTGCGCTGCCCTGCAGCAGCTCCTTCCTGTCCTCAGAGGGCACCTTGAGTCACGTTTCTGGCAAGAATTACCTGAGCATGTAATGGAGTCTAAGCAAGGAAATCATTTGAAAAGATCCCTGGATGTATTTACAGTTTGTAAAACCTAACCACGGGAGAGAGACTTTGAAGCCAGATCCCCTAGAGCCCTCAGAGCTGATGGGGAAGACAGCAGATAAACAGACAACCACCCTCCTGACCCAATACCCCTCATCCCTTCCCCCAATCCAATGGACTGGAAGCTGCTCCCTTTAAATTTGGCATAGACAAACAACCACAGCCCTAATTTGTCCATTTCCTGCCATCAGGTGTTGCTGCTCTGCCCCTCCCCTAGCTCCTGCAGGTCCTAAGCTCCTGGTAGGTGTTGTGGTTTTTCCTTTTTTTATCGTTTATTCACAGTAGTAAATTTGCAGGAATCCAGAAATGGCTGATGTTTCTAGGTCACTCTGCTGCTGAGTGTTTGTTAAAATGTTCCCTGATATATGTGCTGCTGCAGGAGCAGCACTGGGCCAGAAGGGATTCAGGGAGCACAGGCATGTCCCCCTGGGAGAGCAGCAGAAAGGAGCCGTGTGGAGAGGAGTGAGGCACCACTTCAGCACCAGCTGCTTTATTCTCAGCCTCAGGAACTGGGGCAGCTCTCCTTGGGGACCAGAGGCCTTTCTATCTGGGGCTGCCTGCATTCATCCTATTTATAGTTGCTGTCTTTGCAGATGTGGTTTCCATTAACAAGCACTATGAAGCTGCCCAGTAGCTGTGTGGGCTGAAGTGCATGCTGATTGATCAGATCCCCTTGGGATAGAAAGACACAGGCACAATCAACCCCACAGGGATTTGTAACAGGCACCACAAGCTCCATGTACCCTCAGGGGTCTGAACTGTGGGTCCAGCCAGGCAGACTTGGTATCTGGGAAGGAAGGGTGGCACTGCTTTTCTTCTGCTGAGGGAATGGAAAGTTAAAGGTATCTTTGGGATCACCAGTTTGATCCTTCTTCTTATCCTCTGGACCTACCTGCATTGGCTGGGTGCAACAGGCAGCCCCTGTCTGCACCTGGTACTCCCTGAGTATGGTGTGTGTTTTGGCTCGATAGATTAATGACAATTTATTTGATTTTAGCTATTTGCAGCTGGTCAGGCAGGACTCATTGTCTCAGGGCTCCCCATAGCACCTGCACAGGGAGCAGATTGACAGGAATTTAGGCTTGCTCACTCTGCTGCCAGGTGAGGTTTGTGGGCATGGTACCCGAGCTGGTACCTGGTGACAATGTGGTGGGTACCTGGGCTCAGGCACGCTACCAAACATTCAGAACAAACCACACTTTGGAAGCTGTGTGGTCTGGAGCAGAGGGCTTTCCAACTAACTGCATCCTCTGTACAAGGAGAAAAATAGCCCAGGAGAGGATAAAGACAACTTTTTATCTTAGATAAAAGGGGCCAGTAAGGAGCAGAGACAAGTGTGTCTGTGACAGACCTGGGCTATGTAAGTCCAGGACAGAGGGACAGCAATGCAGGTAGCCTGGCAAAGGGCTGGAAAAGTGTCCTGCTGCTTGTGCATATCCAAGCACAGGACTTGCAGGCAGCACTAAGCCATAGGGACTATGTTTGTCTCAAGCCTCACAGGGTGCCAGTGGAGGTACTGTGGCAAACCTTCACTCCCCAGCACAGCCACGTTTGGCACTAGTCTCCTTGTGAGCCACTGCTCTGTGGGGCAGCCACGTGCTGTGCCTGGTCTGCAGGCAACCTCCAAACTCCCTAGAGTCTGCTTCCCACAGGAAGCTGCAGGTGCCCAGTGGAGAAGGCTGCATACCACTTATCAGCTCTGCCCTGCACCTGCACCCACCCACAGGCAGCTGCCACCACCTGCAGATCAGGGCAAACATAGGGACATACAGCCCCTTCTGCCCTTTTGTTTTTTTCTGTATGAGTGTCTCTAACCACTTTGATCCAAACAACTATGCCAGGCAAAGGCAGTAGGAGAGAATTGCATTGCTGTCCCTGCAGCCACATCTGGGATAGTCAACAGTGAACTGAGGCAAAGATGCATAGGAAAAACTTAGGAGACTGATACTAACAGGGGATTGTGTACACCCCCCAAGGTATCCGAGTGAAAACTTACATGGGCCGCACAAAGGATGCAGGGACTTCTGTCAAATGCAGTACACAGTAAGAGGATGGCAGGAGGGGTTCTGTTGTTTATCTCCCTGTAAGGGTGTAGGTGCACGCACATCCTTGGGAAACAAGGGCATGGCCTTCTCCCCTATCTGGGTCAGGGCTTTGTGAGGTGGAAGATCTCTGACACAGCTCGGGGCACACAGCTGACAGGTGGCAGGAGTGGTCAGGGCTGACCTCTGTTCCACAGAGAACTGTACCGCCTGGCCACAGGCAGGATGGGGCCATCCAGCCCCTCCACCTCCCCCCAGCCCAGCACAACACGTAGACACAAGGCAGTGACTGTTTTATTTCAAAGTAGAACAAAGGTATCTTTTATTCTTTCCAGAGCTGAGACATTCAGCTTTGCCATGAATGTGTCTGTGCTCAGACTGGCTCTATGTGTGGTTTACTCAGAGCACATCTATACAGGGCAAACCAGAAGTGGGAGACTGTTTCATAACCTGGCTGAGTCTCACCTCTGGGAAAGAAATCCAATTATCCAGCCAAACATGATGGTGTGGTCCCTTGCACAGCATGTGCTGCTGAGCAGACAGGGTCTATAGAAAAATCTAAAAACAAAATGTACTTTCAGACATTCCACATCAACTTTCCCCCTAATTTTGCTGGGAATGAGTTTTGGCTCAAAGTGTATCACTCTCATCTCCCTTCATACCTTTGCCCTCTGCACAGCTGCTAAAGCAGAGTTACAGTGCATCAAGGATGTTGTCAATTTTGGAGACCAGGTCCTGGCGCTTGTTGGAATGCATCTTCTCATTCTCGATGTACGTGTCCTTCTTGAGCTTGCCTGCCACCAGCCGCTCCGCCTCTACTGACGACTTCAGAACCAGCTCCTTTACTTGGCCATCCAGCTTCTGAATCTCACTTACCTGGCAGGGTGACAAACCAAGGAAGTATTAGAGGAGACAAAACTGAACAAAAAAAGTCCTTACAGTGAAACTGGAATAGAAGAGACGGCAGATGATAGCAAAAGATGAAGTCAGTGCTTAGTAGAAACATCTCCAATCCCTGAAAGTTGCCTCCCGAGCCATCACATGATGAGGAATATTCCATGAATGGGTAACTAAGGAGTGCAGATAAAAGGGGCTCCAAGGACCCAGGAGCCGTACTGGCAAGAGACTGTTAAAGTGTATTTAATGATGGATTTTAAAGGTTTCAAGCTAAATCACAGCTCTGACAGCTGGAAGCTGTGTCCCTACAGTTCATGTTCATAGTGTGTGAGTGGTAGGTCTGCAATGATTTAATCAAGGTGGCTGTTGCTTAAATGGACCTTAGAGACTGAAGTGTCCCTCACTTGGGGTTAAGTGGCTATTTCAGGTAAAATATATTAAAGGGAAGGATAGTGGGTGTGTTTTCATTGTGCCATGGCTTTCAACATGGTAAAGCAAAACACCCCCAGAGGAGCATCGTGTTACCAAAATTCTGTCAGCACCAAATGCAAATGTGCAAGAAAATAAGAGATGAGGGAGAAGATTTTGGGTTGACTGGTGTGAGTAGTAGAGTTAGAACTGTTAATGTGTTGATAGTTTCCATTTTTGCTTAAGTGTCACTGCCATGAGCACAATGAGAAGCATCAGGATTGTGTTACAAAAGCATTAATCTGTACAAATGCAGCTGTTTCAAGGGCTGCTTAAGAAAGAGCACAAGCAGCTGTTTACCAACAACACTTATATGGCTGCATAAGTGAGATTACTGCAAAAATAACACTATTCACACGCCCTTGCAGAGATCAAGCCATTTTCAGATGAAAAAACCCAACCTAGACTAGCTGCAGAAACTAAACACCCAATTAAAACTCATGCAGAATATTTGACAGAGCCGAGAACAGGAGAGCTTATAAAACAAATTTGAATTTCTTACTTTATCACATAAGTCAGAGCCTTCTGTCTTTAGTTTAGACTGCAGAGAAGCTATTTCATTTGTCAGGGCCTTGTGCTCCATCTCCAAAGACTTTTTGCCACTGTTCAGGGTGGAGATGTCCCGTGACTGCTTGTATTTATTCACTGCTTCATCGAAGTGACGGTACAGCCCAAGCCTCTTGTTCACCAGAGTAAGCACCTGCTCTGTGATGCAGGCAACCTTCATCCTGGCTTCAGCAGCTGGATCCTGCAAGAGGACAGGAGGGAAGATCAAAGCTGTCATATCTTTGACCTGCACCAAGCCAGGCCTGCAATCTGCCACAGGACTGTTATAGAAACTTTTCCCTTTGCAATTAAGTTAACTGAGTAATTAGGTGCATGGTGCAAGTGTCGATTAGGGGAAGCACCCTTCAGCACTCAGTCAAGTCCAACAAATAGTTTAACAGTGAAAACACTACAGAAGGAGAACTGCAGACATCCCTTCTTCTCAGGGGGATTCCTTTTTATGCAGCAAGCAAAACTCTAGTTAGCTTTATGACACCAGATCAGCCCTACAGGAGCAGCAATGCTCAAGGTTTTAAACAACCAGTAAAACACTGGAAAGGGAAGAAAATTCAGCGAGAATTACTGGTATGAAAAATCACCATTCAACAGCTGAGAAATCTGCTTATATTCCCACAGGGCTCTCCATCATACAGACCTTGGTGATGGAGAAATCCAGCCGGACATAGACGATCACAGTGAAGAACAAGATGTAAAAGGCTCCAACCACCAAGAGAGGCTCTTGCAGCATCAGGATTTTGTTGAAAGTGTAATGAACCTACAAGAGAAATTCCAAATACTGAGCAGTGCCCCGTGTTACTGCAGGGTTAACTCCTATCCTCAGGCAGCAGAACTACGCAAGCAGTCCAGCAAGTGTTTATTTCTTAGGTGTTTTAACCAAGGTGCTGAATTCAGAGGAGGCACAACTGCTTAGAGGCTACACTCACCACGATGTCCTGGATGTGCTGTTCCACCAGGTTGCTCTTGTGTGCCACAATAACGGGACGTCCAAAAGTGTCCAGGTATGTGTAGTGAAGCTCGTCTGAGGCACGATTGATTTCATAGGGACTGTCCACATGGATATTCCTGTGGATAAAATCAGACATTCCCATATGACTCTATGGTGTTTGAGATGATGTAACCCAGGACTTGTCTAAGCAATTGTAGCCTCTAGCACAAGGTCAATCTTGCAGTTTAAACAATGCTCTACAAGGAAGCAAAGATGCGTTCCAAGATCTCCTCCATATGCACAGTCATGGTTTTGACTCAGTGTCCCCAGGCCATTAGAGCAGACTGGAGAATTGCCATCAACACAGCACTGTCTGCAGTAACAAGCCAGGAAGAATCACACTTACTTGGCTCCTTCTGGCAGGACAATCTTGACAGTCAGAGAGTCTGTAACTTGCTCATCAAACACGTGGTCAACAAACCTCATCTTCAGGGCATACTGATCACCTAAGAGTGCAGAGCAAAGAGGGGTTACAGTTCCTCAGAGAACAAGGGACAGCCTTGAAGCTCAGCTCCCACCCAGGCAGGAGCAGAATTTGCATGGATAATTGTGCAGCAGGGGGCACTAGCTCACTCAGATATATTTTAACCACATGTCTACAAAAAAACTGAAGGAAGCACAAAAAAGATGGATTTGCATATTCTAGAAAAAACAGCTGGCAACTGTTGTTGCTAAGGTCCTATGTACCACAGCTTTCAATTCTTTTCTGTACAGCAACTACCTTTAAACACACAAGAGGACATTTTTTATTCCCTTCCCCTCAGCCACCCACCAAGACTGTAGAGGTATTCGTAGCTTGGCAGGTTATAGCCAATGATGTAATGGGTTTTCCATCCCCCAAAAAGTGGGAATCGGGGACGGATCTCCATCTCCACAGAGTCATCCAGGACAAGAAGGTGGCTGGTGGAGATGTTCCCAATTTCATCTCTGTAATAGACATCCTGAGCAGCAGCTGGGAGAATGGTCTGTAAGGAGAGAAGCAGCAGTGAGTGCATCAGAGGGGAGCTACTTCCAGTGAAACTGACAAAACCAATAAATGCTGGTAAGCACCGAGAAACTGTGCTCCCACATAAGACATGACAAAATGGCCATTCAGTTGCACTGAGTGGTTAAATTGTGCTATTATAAGCAATCCCACAAGTGGCTGCCAGCACTAAAATCACTTGGGTCTCCAAATGAACGTGCTTTCTCCAGCCAAGTTGCAAACTGCCCAGACAGCAAGGGAACTCATCATGCCCACCAGGACAGCAATGCCCTTTTCACTCCAACTTGCTGCCCTATCTGACTGGGCTTGCTGGCTTTACACTCAGCAAAATGAGATTTCTGTTTGGCTGCAGCACCCTAGAGAATTACACAATCCTGGAGGCTACAAGCAGCGAGAAAGGCTTTGGTGCAGATGAGAACACATAATACTTTTTACATCTGGCTAGCAGAGCCACAGCTTTAATTCTTGTTGAGTGCCTTGTGAGCAAGGAATGAATGGGTGACTTTCCATTATTAATACAGTTCAACATGAAGAGGATATGACAGAGAGGCAACTCTGAAAATAAAGGGCTTGGGACAGAATGAGTGCTCCTTGCATGGTGGAAAACCCAAAGCAGAGATCTCAATACAGGGGTAAGGGATTTAGAAGGTCCATGAGATTGGAGGAGTGAGAGTGTGGAGAAACACTACATGTCCTTGTAAGTGGTCTGTTGGACCAGCAAATGCAATAAAGGGTATAACCTCCTCATGCTGTTTCCAAAAGCTATTCCTATCCTGCACAAGCTTTCTCTGAAAATAGACCAGAGTTTTAATATTCCCTTAAGACTGGGGTATCTTAATATCTTACAAAAGGCATCTGCATTTTTTTTTTCCCTCTGGGGATCTAAGAAAGGGGGAAGCCACAGTTATAAAAAAACACATGTGCAAAATGCCAACCTTAAAAGACTTGACAGAAGAGATCCCACTGTCTGGCTGTCTCTGGTAGTCGTATCTGGAGAAAGGCCCTTTCAGCACTGCTCCTGTGTGCTTTAAATCAACCGTCTCTTCAACTGCAATGTTACCCCAGTGAGACACCTCAATGACTCGTGTCATGCTGGTGATGGTCAGGAATGGACTGTTATTTTCATAGTGCACCTTCAGAGTGTCCTAGTGAGGGGAAAAAAGATAAACTGTCAGACCTAAAGAAGCAAGCTCCCCTCACAGTAATCCACTCCTTGTGCCACAGAGAACCCTCTTCGCAGATGCACATGTTCCTGGCCTGCACACAGTCTAACTCATGGCTGACCTGTGATTTCTATGTGAAAGCCTCTGCCTCCCACTCTCCAGCCTCTGAGACACATCTTCTGTGTCTGGAAAATGCTCTCTGCAGAGCCACAACACCTTTGCACAGAAATTTACCTGGCTGTATGGAGGGATGTCCTTGAAGGGGCCATATTCAATCATGTCCTCAGTGCGAGAAGGATTTCCCAGCTTGGTGTAACTCTCCACATTCCTGGAGGCCAGTTTGACACGGGTTGTTTGGGTCTTGGTGACATACGGTGAGTAAAAATAGTGATTTCCTTCAAAGACCACAAACTGCTTTTCACTTTGGGTGATGTGGGTGGGATAGGGCTGCAAGACGTGCGTGAAAACCATTTCAACAGAGACACGGATCTTGGCTCCTGGGGCCAAAGGAGATGGCAGCTTCACTGAGAAGAATTTCCCACTGGAAAGGAGAAGAACCAGTAAGTCATGTGGAATCTCCTTTGAAAGAGCATTCAGATCCACTCACTGCAACATCCCTTGTGGACAGGCAACCATGTATCACATGTGTACTGTGTGATCTGGGCAGGTATTTTACTTGCTTCTCCAAGACATAGAGATGTCTTGTCCCAGCAAGTGTGATTACTGTGCTGGGGAAGCAGCACAGCCTGAACTGTGTCCAGGCACAGTTACAGTCTCTGGTTCACATAAAAACACCTAGTTCCGTTTTTGATTCCTCCCTAATCCTGCACTTATAAAGCTTCAGCAAGAGTTTTTTCCAGTCTTCTCCAGATTACAGGAATAATCTGCATCAAAGGAAGCACAAGTCCAGAAGACAAATAACAAACATCTTAAGCACCTGCTCCCACAAAACCTGTTCACTCTCAGACTTTTGCCCACAGGATCTGAAATTAAGGAATGACTAGAATGGGAGCAAGGTTTTGGACTGCGGTTCTAGCGAATGGATTGGGACTACCAAATCTGTAAGGATGCATTGGACAGACTGAGGTGATGCCAGAAGCAAACATACTTCATGTCATGCCTGGTGGCCCAAGGGCAGAATCACATGAGACATCCAGCCATGTCAGAAGCCACGGTCTACCCTGGCAACTTAACTCCACAGCTACTGTACTCCCGAAACCCAGCTGCACTGGGTAAAGTGGTAAAGTCACTTTACAGGCAACTCTCAGCTCTCATGGCTCAGAAAACACCTGCCTGCAGCACCTACGTAATATTCCAAGCTTGGCAGTACAGAGCCTGATGCAAACAGCAGCATCTTCTCTCACAGCAGCAGGAAGAGCCTGCACTGGGTCACAGCAGGCAGTGCTCTGTGATGCTCTACACACAGCCACAGGGCACTAAACTCTCTGTAGTCACCACTGCCAACCATCTGAGAGCTCAAAATGGAGTAGTGGGTAAGAGCATGACCAAATGCTTCTCTCAGCTGGTGTCCCAGGGGGCCAGGGTATTACTCAAGGCACTTGAGTACAAGAGACTGAGCACAGCTGAGGAAGAAAACACTCATGATCTCTAAGTACATGGAACTGGGAACTCTGCTTCACTGTGAGGACAATTATGAACCCTCCCCATGCACAACTCTGGGTACTGACCTTAGAGAGTGACACTCACCTTTTGCCCTTAACTTTAGTCTCTTTCACTTCCAAGGTGTTCTCCTCCTCTTCCTCACCTTTCACCTGTTCCCAAACAACAAACGGGATCAGTATGCTGCTATTTAAAAGACTCAACACATCCAGGGCAAAGTTTGTAAAGTCACTGTAAGGAGTTTTTAGGAGGATGTCCCCCAGAAAGCTTATATATAACTAATGTAGTAAGAAAAAAAAAAAATTAAAGGCCCTTTCATAATGTTGTTCATGAATACCAATTGCAGTGTGGTAAGAGTGGAAAAAACATATACTGGAAGTTTCTGATAACTTGTATTTCCATGTTCACTCATCCTGGTTCCCAAGCCAGCACAGTCACAGTAACTTGCACAAATGAAAATACTGATCGAATGTTTTTGTGATTTCCCTTGTGACTGGGAAGTGAGCAAGCCTCGGGGAATATGGCTTGAGTTGAGGTATACTACAGAACTCCGCATACAGACATACTATACAGCACCGTCTGTACCTCTCTCTGCTGTATGTAGAGTATATCTAAAGTGACAATACTTCTGGGACTAGGACAGAAGGAAGCACCGTCCTACTGCTCCTCCGACCCTGCTGTGGGTAAGGGCCGGGCCCCCCGCCCAGCCGTGAATCGCCCCTCTCATCGCCTCCCAAGACTCCCACCTCCGTCCTCCCGCCGCGACACACCCCCACCATTGCCGTCCGGCTGCCGGGATCCGGGAGCGCCACTGAGGGCCGCCAGTGCCGACGTGTCCCTTCGGGCGCAGGGCCGGGCAGCTCCCGCGGCCCCCCGAGCGCGGCGCTCGGTGCCTTCTCCTCACACTCACCTGCACGCCCAGGTGGGCCAGGCGGGGCTCCAGCCCGGGCTCCAGCGCCAGCAGGAAGGCAGAGGCGGCCGCGCCACCCGGCGCATTGGCGAGGCTGAGCTCGGCCGAGATCTTGGCCAGGTGCGTGCTGAGGTCCAGCGAGCGCCGCACCTCTTCCAGCACTAAATTAGCGCTGGTCCCGGCGGCCGCCAGGCAGAAGAGCAGGAGGCGGCACAGCAGCCCCGCCATGGCCGGCACACCGCGCGGGGAGGGCACAAGATGGCGGCGCCCGCGCTGTACGGGCACGGTACAAGATGGCGGCGCCCAGTAGGGGAGGAGGCTCGCTATGGCGGCGTCCAATGGGGAAGGAGGCTCGCTATGGCGGCGCCCAGCGGCGCTGGAGGCCCGCCCCCCCTCCTACCCCCGTTCCGCGGTGCCTGAGGAGAGAAGCTGGGCGGGCTATTCCAGAGTCCCGGGGATGGTTTCGGCTTCGCGCAGTTCCGGCGGTTCCCGGCGCCCCGGCTCTGTCGGCGAGCTTGGGTGTTCCCGCGGGGCGCTAGGCGAGCCCTTGCTGAGCTCCCAGACCTGGGCAGGCCTCGGGGCCGGTCAAGCGCTGCTTGTTTGGCCTTACTGGGGTTTCCCACTTCTTTTTCTGCCCTAACAAGAGCGAAAAAACAACTATAAGGAATATTAGGCGATGCTCAGGGCTTTCAGGTGCTCCTCAGCCTCCTCTCCTGCCACGGCACAAAGCAGCTGTTTCTCCATGTCTTTAGCAGCGGCCGGTTCCTGCCTGGGCTTCCAGGGGGCAGAGGTGTCAATCCTGGTGGAAGTGTTGGGCATATAGCACAGCCCGGTGGAGCTTCGGTGTGGATATACTGGGATATAGCACCTGGCACTGCAAAGGGATGGACTTTGGTGCTTTTGATTATGCTGTTAATTAATGAGCCTCAAATTGGGACAGTGCATCTTGCTGGCGTTGTTGTTCTGGAAGGTGAGGTTTAACACAAATAGATTTTAAGGTGAACCCAAATTTTCAGTTAAAAAAAACAACACAGAAACTTGACAGCTAGGCGATGCCAGAGTACCAGCCCTGCGCTGACTTCAGGCAGCTGGGGAAAGGAAAACGTTAGTGGTTTAACACATGACTGGGGAAGAGGTGATTGACACTGTATTCCCAAATATCTAAGGCAGATAAAAGCAAGGAACGGATGTTGTCTGCTGTGATTGCTGGAGCAGGGTTTTGCCTGTGAGCCCTGTGGGACAACAGACCTTTCATGTTTGCATAATGTGATCCAGGACTCAATCTTTCTTTAAGATCCTAATACAAGTCACAGAGATAATTCTTTGATTTGGCCTGAGATTGCCAAGTATCGGAAGAGGATTTCCTATATTATTTGTTTGGATACGGAATCAAATAGCCCCTTGGCAAAGGCTAAATAGAATGGGATGTCTCCTGGTGTGCTGTGTTCAAAACAGCATAATTTCTCAGCTACCCTTCCTTTTCTTCCCTTACCACCCCACCGCCCCCCAAATTCCTGTCATGGAAATTTTCTTGGCAAATTATTTCCCTTTGATTTATGCAGACACCAGGCCTGTGAATTTGGCAACTTGCCCTGTAAGCATATCCCAGCACAAGCAGGTAGTTCTGTCACTGTGTTTCGGGTGACAGTGGTGTTCTCTTCCAGCAGCACAGCAGGAGGTGCCTGCAGGGGCGGGTTCCACCTCCTCAGCTTCATGTTTCCAGCCAGGAAAATGTTCTGGGTCCCTCTGCTCTCCAGGAAAAGCCTGTTTATCTTGGCTTTCTCCAAAGACCTGGGCTTTGGGGCCTGGAACTGGATAGGCATGAAACATGAGGGGCTGAGCAAAATAGCTGCCTCTAATTAAAGGCTGGCCAGTGGTGCTGCATCTGGGAACTCCCTCCACTTGTCTAGGTTTGGTTTACAAGTTCCTCTGCTAGGAATGGCTGTCACTGTCCTTCCATGTGTCACATGGAATAAATGAACTCCAGTCGGCCTCTTTAATAACACACACAGCTCCAGCTCTTATTTCCCCCTCCCTTAGGGCAACTTCTCTTGGTAAAGGGAGGGAAAGAAATAAATGCATATGTCCCTTATGCCTGGAAATAATTTGGCTTCAGTTGTTACATCCCAGGCCAAAAGTTGCTCTCCAATGGGTTCATCCCAGAGTCTGGATTTGACCTCTCTTGCCAATGCCAGTTTCAGTATGTGACCCATCCCAGACCCTGGTGAGTTCTAAACCAGACTATTGTACACTAACCCTGTGTTTGGATCCATTCCATATTGTGATAATTAAGTCATCCTGAGCTCGTGCATCATCTGTTTCAAGACTTCAGCCCTACCACATAGACTAAATTTGTCTTTGGGTTGAAAAGGTGCTGCCTTTGGGCTCGTTCAAGGCTTTAATTTGGCTCTTTGGGCTTGTTCAAGGCTGTGTTTGACTCTGCAGGCCCCTCTTGCCACTACCCTGTGAGCAGTGCCAGGCTGTTCTTCATGCAGGGCATCGGTCACAGCTGCTCGTGGCCCCTGGCTGGTGTGATGGTGGCTGGGACAGCTCCAGGGATAGCTCCAGGACAGCTCGGGGACAGCTTGCAGGCTGTGTTCTGCAGGGATAGGGTGCAGTGCCTGTGTGCAAATCTGGCTACTGAGGCCTGGTGCCAAGTAACAGAGAGAGACGGGAGTTCAGAACTGCTTTTTCTCTCTTTATATGTTATTTTTTTTGTTCTCTCCCCCTCCAGCAGTACTGTCCCAGAGAGCTGCAGGTCAGGAAGCAGCATGAGAGGTTACCAGACCCTGCTGCCATCCAGGCACTGCAGAGTGTCCCAGCTCCCCATGTGCTGTGAGGAGAGCGTGTCACCCTCAGGACCTCAGAGCAGTGGGAGGGGAACAACCGCGGTGGAGCCACTGCCAGCCCAGCCATCTGCCAGGGCTGAGGGACCATCGTGGTCTAATAAACGCCTCTGGCAGGAACAGAACCGCACCCCAGGAAAAGCTCTGCATTCCTCTGTTTTTACAGGACTGATGCCAAACTCAGAGCTGTGTCATCTGTCGGAGCAATTTGTTCTCAAAGAAAGAGGGAAGGAGAAGTTGTTTTCTAAAGGAGGGGGTTGGCTGTGACCACAAAAGCACACTGAAGCCTGTAGCAGCAGGGACCAAGATTTGTTCTGGTGTGGTCCTCATACCAGTGGGGATCTTGCACCAGGAATACGCAGGGATCATGATACAATGTATTGCTCTTTGAGGAGACCAGGTCAGGGACAGGAGAGAGTAAACAGGGCTGTGCATGTATAGCAGAAGTCATCCTGGCAAGGCCTTGAAGATTTTAATACAAATCTGAAAAAACCTCCCTGCTTCAGATTTTATTGGTGTTTCACCATTTAACCTTGTGTATGTAAAATCAGCCTGTTGGCTGCTAATGGGAGGCAGAGGATATTTCTCTCTCTTTATTCAGTCCTGAGCAAGGTGTTGCAGTTGCCAGCCATGAGAGTGCAGGTATGGAGAGGCTGAGTGATGGCAGAGTTTGTTTAGCCTTGCTAATGCCCTCAAAAAGCAACTGAAGAAAAAGAAGAACAGTCTTCCAGTTTCATTATTTTTACAGCCTAATTTTTTGGCTTGTCAGCACAACTCACACTGAGCCGAGGAAAACAAACTGTTATTCTTATTTGAGGTTTGCCTGTGATTTCCATGGAATGGTGGACTTAGGGGGCTGGTTGGAGCTTGGCTCTTACTCTTTGTTCAGCTACTTTGGAAACACATCCTGCCTTGGCAGAGAAAGAGTGGTGATGGGGCACTGTCTGTCGAGGGACTACTCCTCTGGAATTTTTTCAAGTTAATTATCTGCAGTAGCTCCTCCCTCTCTACTCCTTATAGTGTTCACCTTTCTTTAAAATAAATTTTCCTGGTTTAAAAAAAAAATCTCTTTTTCTCTCCTTGTCAGACCACAAAACTCAGGAAAAAATAATGAAAAAAGTGCCTGTGCACAGCAGTTGTACAAAGCATTGGGAAACACACAAGGAAAACCTCCTAGAAGAATGTGGGAGAGCATCTGTGAGTCCTGCTAGGGCTGAGATCACTGTGTCATAAGTGCTATTGAATAAGGAGAAAAAAATTATGGAAAAGAGGACACTTCACTTTAAAAAGTACTTTCAACTCTTCTTACAGCTTACTAAAAATGTAACTGAAATAGCCATAGGCAGGCACTGTCAGGCTGTGAATGAAAAAAATCTGCTATACATGTACAATTAAATTGCAAAACCTGAGCAAGGTATGTGGTCCACACAAGGAGAGCTGCTTTGGGCTGGGTGGGTCTGGATTTTACCACAGGACCAGAGCATGTTTTGGATAGAGGGAACAGTGCTGTTTTAACTATATAAAAAAAAAATTTAAAAAATGAGGGTGTGATCAGGGCTGCCACTCAAGTACTTCACAGTTCACACAGGACCTAGGTACACCCACAGCTTGAAAATGCCTTTGGTGGACTGGCATCTGCAAAGCCAGAGGGGCAGAGAGGAGCGCAAAAGTGCATATCTCAGAAAAGACAGATGCTGCCTGTCACTGAGAACCAAGGAAGCAGGGAACCTGCTGTCCTTCCAGGCTCCAGAGGAGGAAGCTTGGAGTCCTAGCGATGGGCAGAGCGGAGACCTGCTGGCTCGTGGGGCAGCAGCTTAATCTCACCCTTGTGCTGCAGACGAGCAAACCCTTGCACTGCTCGACACAGAATTACAACCCCTCCATCTGCTTGTTTGCCCCAGGGCCGCAACCTCCCAAGGCCAGTGATGGAGGTAACAGCACCCGCTTTTGACTGAAATCACAGAGATAAATACATTGAGAGAGCCCGCAGCGGAATCAAGGTAAGAGCACCTGAAAGGTTGGTGCTGAGATCCCTGACCCGGGCTGGGCGTGCTGGGGTCCTGACCGGCAGCTGAGGGCAGCGGTGACACTTCTGCCCCGCCCAGACTGGGCGATGGAGCCGGTTCCCACTGTGAGGGGTGACAAAAAGCCTCACCTGCCCCTCGACAGGCCATGTCCCCTCGGCCATGTCCCCCCAGCCCCCCGCCATGTCCGCGCGTCGCCGCCAGGGGGCGCCGGTGGCGCGCCGGCGGGGCGGGGGCGCGGCCGGGCGGAGCCTCTTCTCGGCCCCGCCCCCGCCCCGCCCCGATCGCCGCAGCCTCACCGTGGCAACGACAATTAATGCCCGGCAGGACCCAGCTCCCTCCCGCAGGATCCCGGCAATAGTCCCGGTGAGGCTACTGTGACAGGCAAGAGGCGCCCGGACCTGCGAGGGGAGCGGCCACCTCCATCCCAGCGGGCTGCAGGGATCTGCAGGTTTCATTGTGCCTTCCCGCTGCCTGCCAGGCTCTGGGGCGTGCACTGCCTCTGTTGGGGTCACTTCAGGAGGTGGTTTGTCCCCGGAACAAAGGACGGAAGGTGAAGGAAAGGCTATGCAGTGGTGCGGTGCCCCGGTGCCACGGAACCACCGTGGGATTTAGTGTCCATCTCTCTGATAAGTGCTGTTGCATTTTTCCTTCTGACCCTTTACGGCTGGCAAATGTGGTGCCAGGACTCAGCTGAGAACGGTACAGTCCTGTGGTTCATGATACTGTCCTCAGCGGCAATGAAGTCTGGCAAGTAATTGTCACTGGCCAGTCCACACAATAAGGGAGTTGCCATCTTCACATGGAGCAACTTCTTTTTCTCAGCTTGGTTTTGGAAAAGGAAGCACATTCTGGTGTATCTACTTAGGAGCCTGTTGTTCATGTAGAGTTTAAACTTGGATTTTAAAGCTTCAGTTTTGCAGGACCTGCCACACACAGCAGGAAGCTGAGGATCCCGCTGACAGCAAAGAAGAGGGAGTCATTTATAGATTGGCAGCTCTTTTGCTCTCTCCAAGAGCCCTGAGTTCATGCAGGGAGATAATGCAGATTTCTTACCAGATTACTAAATTTTTGAATGCAATGGCAGAGACTTTCCTGGATCACGCTTTGTCAAGTGCCAGCTGGGATCTACATTTCTCCAGCAAAGGCACCCCGAGCCCCTGCCTGGCTGAATCAAAACCTCTGACCCAAGCCCAGCTGTTCATGGACCTTGGCATGTGTGGATGTGTTGGTCAGCAGCAGCCCCTTCTCAAGGGATAACCTCATCATGCCTTTCCAGATGAATGGTGATGATTCCATCCCATCACAGGTCTCCCAAAGAGGGAGCATTAACCTCTTCTGAACAGCATTGGTCTGCAGTAGTGTATGCAGTCATTTTCCTGATAAGAAAAACATCAATTATCAAGTAAAAAAGAAACATGAGGGTCTTCTGGTCATTTGTTCTTATTCATTTCTCTGAAGGCCTTGGGCTCCCTCACACATAGCTCTCCTGCCTGCTAAGAAATATTTGATAAGATATTTGTGTTGTTTGTCCAGTGAACTGATCTACTGATCTCCTAATTAGTAGATTACCAGAGCAGTGTTTGTACTGCAGAACTGATCCACTCCAATAGAAAGGATGGCAGCCAGTGGCTCACTTAACCCCACACAGGTCACCCCAAAAGCAACTAAAAGACAGCCTTAGCCCCCAGAAGGCCAGCCCCAGGTCTGATATTGGTGTCTGAAGCAACTGGGCAGAACAGATATTCCTCAGGCTGGCACTGGGCTGTTGTAGGTGGGATAATGCATCTTCTGTAGCCTCATTGCTCATAGGTTGGTTGAGAGCTTCACTGAGGAAGACAAACCTAGAGAGATCCTGTTTATCTAAACAAAGTAAGAAGTGCTGATTTCTATTTTCCAGAAATTTAGGCAGTGATACGGAGCCAGCCCTGAGTGCTGGAATAGAATAACTGGAACTGTAACACCCACTTAGAAGCATTTCAGTTTAGGATCATGCTTTGCAAGGCATACCTTCAATTTGGTGGCTCAGAGATTTGCAAACAGTGAGTCATAACTCCCTGGGGTCAGAAATGCAGCTGCTGAGGTACCAGGCATTGAAAAGTGTTGTCCAAGATAAAAGCAAAGCAAACCTCACTGCCCACACACCCTTATCCTTCAAGGCTGAGTATCTTTGTCACAGTTTTTGCAAACATGCACTCAAAATTATACCAGCTTCTTGTGGTTACCATTGATACAGGATTTGCTTCTCCTTTTAGAGCAGACAAGAGGGTATTGTGAAAATCTGTCACTTGAAAAGAGCTGAAGCAGATAGATCTGAAGCTAATATGCAGCACCTTGTGCTTGCAGAGGGGTGCCTGGTGTTTGAGGTGGGAATCCTGCTGTGGGACATGTCTGTGTCTTTCCCATGGAGGGTCCCAGAGGAACTTCCTAGGCCTCTGCAGACAACCCCTGTCTCTTAGGATCCAGGATGGACCTGCAGACCCTGGAGAGTGTGCTACAATGCAGCCAGTTTGGTTCCTACCCACAGAGCTGTCTTTGGGACATCTTTTGGTGCTGACTCACTGTTAAGGAAGAAGTAACATGCAAGTCACCTGTCCCACAAAGTGTCCCACTCACAGAGGTCATGTGGCACCAGGCTCCTGTCCCATGACACATTCAGGGTGCAACAACAGCATGACATGGCTACCTTTGCCACCAAAAGCCTGGATGCAGAGCTGGTCCACCCCATAAGCACTCCACACAGAGAAGAGCAGTGGCACCAGCTGTGGGTCTTACAAAGTGTTCCAGGCCCTGCCAGCCATCAGCCTGTCCTGTCTGCCCTCACAGCTTAAAAGCCACTAATGGCATGAGCTGAGAGCTCTCAGGCTCCCCAGATCTTCACTGTGAAGGCTTCAGTGCTTGGTAAGTAACAGCTCATAGAACCTGCTGCTTTGGTAACACACTCATCATACAAAACCTTGATCCCTGAAAGAAGGCCAGTTCTGCAAAGGCCTGCGCAGTTTTGTGCTGGCTGTTCACCTCTCTCTGTATCTATTTTTAACCATTCCGATGGTTTAAAAAGCCTTTCAGAAATGTCTGTGTTTAGAGGGACACGGATCTGACTCACTCTGGCCTCAGGGAAATTACTTCACTCTCTGGATCATCTTCTCCAATTGAGTATGAGAACAATCATATGAAATTACCTGGCATACCTCCCAATGCAGCTGTAAAAAAATAATTATCTGGTATTTAGGACTGGCTTTAAGAGTAGGAAGGTGGTGGTGGTGTTGGAGAACCTCTGTAGCTGGGGAGGCAGGGCAGCTGGGAGACCTGCAGGAGGCTGAGGTGATTGCCACTATTTGTGTGACAATAACAAGCCTCATGGGTTTATGGTTAAAAATAAGATGTGGATGCCTCTCTGGCCCTGAGCACAAAATCTGGGCCCCAGAAACAACCCTTCCCCCTTGACACTTGACTTTTCCATGGGATTTGGTTTCCACCAGTCTAGGCCCAGATAGCTACAGTAAACACAAAGCTGTGTGATTGCCCACCTTACATCATGACCAGCAGCATGTGGTTGTTTCTCCATGCCTGTCTTGCCGGGGCTAACATAGATTTTGTCTATGGATATCTCCTGTGCTCAGCATGTTGTCCACAGCCTCTGCAGGAGGCTGACTCAAAGGCAGAGCAGGTGTTTTGGTATCTGGTGATCAAGTCTTGTCCAGAGCTACCTTTTTGTTTTCATGTGTTGCTGCTCTATGACTTGGAAACTATCAGAGGATTGCAAAGGGGAAAGGATTAGTAGATTACCAGAGCAGTATTTGTACTGCAGGCAGGGATTAGGGGACAGGGCAGGCAAAAGACTGGGGCTGTGCTCTTGCCAGTGGAAATGCATAGGTGGTCATGCAATAGCAGATTTCTAATGAACAAAATTCCATCAGAAACAGAGGGAATCTGCTGTAGACAAGATAAATCAAAAGTGTGACAAAGCTTGGAGTACCAAAGCAACATTTTGTGTGTTTACTGCATTTGAGTTCCCTTTTTAAATTTTCATATGTTAGATCGCTGTAATGAGAATTTGAGGAAGCTGGTCTGGAAGGCCAAAGGTGACAAGGGAAAGCATTGCACAGCCAGCTGAGAGAGGACAGCTACACAAATGAAGCTCTGGACAGTCAGTTTTTACTGAGGCACAGCCACCACAGGCTGGTGCTACATCTTTCTGTGCACAGAGGCAGTGTCCCAAGGCTGTTCCCAGATATGGTGAGGAGGGACAGCAGGACTCTGAAGAGCTGAAATATGCTGACCAAATATCAGGGGAATAAGGGGACTCTCCCCGAGCTTTTAATGTCACAGATGGCCAGGGGTGGGGCAGCTGTGTGTCCACAGAAGAGGATGAATACATTAAGCACTGTGGGGAATCTCAGGTCCTCTCAGCTCATGTCAGGGATCTGTAGGTGCTGATGACCTCCCTGGCCCTCTCTGCAGGTGTTTTTGTACCGTTGTTCACTACATCATCTCATGGATGAGAAGGGAAAGGGAAGGGCTCTTTTGGTCCAAGGACAAAACCAAAGAGGTGGTGTCAGACATATAATGTTTTATTGTCTCTAATTGGATCAGGAAGATTAGTAAATAGAGATTAGGTGACACAAAAGGAAGAAAATCAAAGTGGGAGACATTCTTACTTCCTGGTTTAAAGGAATGAGAGCATGAAATAGGTTGAGGTTTATGCACCAGTAAATGTCTAAAGACCTGTTACTGTAACCTCAGAGATCCCCTCAGCTGTGTGAATGCCCCTCAAGGATAGAGAATGGATTTCTTCAGAGCAGTGTGATTTGGAACAACTGGCATTTGGTTTCAAACTGATCTGTTTTTATGGGTTTTCACTGGGGTTTGACATTCTCTAGCTTCCTTCAAAGGCTGCTAAAACTCAGTGTGCTGGGCTGCTCACTGCAGCACACTCTGGTGTTCCCCAGGGCACGTGTTTATTTTGATGGGGAGGGGAGGGGGGGTATACTTCCATTTGCCACTCGTTTCCACCATCCTTCTGCTTTCACTCTGCCACTATGAATGTAGTCCCATCCTAGAGAGCAGGGACCTGGTCCTCCAGAGTGCCAGGATCTGTACGTTCTTTGAGGCAAGCAGGATCTTGCCTCATCAGCTTAAGAAAATGCTGTTTTCACACCAAGGATTGGGCAGCATCTGTTGATCATGTCAAGAGCAAGTGACAGAGGAACCTTTTGTGGAGTTCTGTATAACAAAGGTCTGTAAATAGATGCTGCCAGGATTGATCTGCAGTACAGGAAAAAATTTCACTCACAGATTTTGTTTGCTTTTCATATTGTTTAAAAGAAAATTTAGAAAAGGAAACTTTTAGGAAAAGAGAGCTGAGGAACACTCAGTAATTTGCCATTAATATCTGCTTGTAACCCAGCATGTGGGTCTCCTGTTAAAGGCAATGGGCTGGGACAAGCCAGTGCTCCGCTCCACCGGCCACTGATGTGCTGAGGCCTTTTCCTCTTTTGTCCAGTCTGCATTTTAATGGGTACCAGGTTTTTCTGCAGCTCTTTGCATCTAATGGGGCACCCTAAAAGCACCAATAAACTGTTGCTAAAAGTTCCCTTCTCTAGAGTCTGCATTTGTCTTATGAGGAGAGACTGGGCAGCAGGGCCTGTGTAGTCTGGAGAAGGCTGAGAGGGGATCTCTAATCCATACAAATATCTCAAAGACAGGTACCAGCAGTATAGTGCTGGGCTCTTTTTGGTGGTGCCCAGTGACAGGACAAGGAGCAAAGGCCATCAATGAAAATTCAAGAACTTCCATCTCAACATGAGAAATAATTTCTTTAGATTGAGGGTGGCAGAGCATGAGAACAGCTGCCCAGGAAGGGCATGGAGTCTCCAGAGACATTCAAGCATTGCCTGGATGTGTTCTTGTGTCACCTGCTCTGGGTGACCTGCTTTGGTAGGGGGCTGGGATGGATGATCTCTTCCAGCCCCAACACGTCTGTGATTGTGTGATTTTCTTTTTAATATTGCTGGAAATAGCCTTGGTGCTTTATTATCTTTCATTAGCTTTAAAAATACTTTTTTCCCATGGTTGCTTTCCTGAGTTCACAAGCTAACTAAACCCACAGCAGTCAAATGACTTGGATGAATAATAATATGAAGTAATTGCTGAGTAACAAAATGAACTTGCTGTCAACATAGGGTAGAAAATATGGGTTTCACTTGTACCACCAGCATAGTTGTTACCCTGTGGCTTAAGATCCAGAGACTTCAGAGGGTCCCAATTTATTTGCCTGCACTATTGGTCTTGGTGCTAAAAACTGCCTAGTTAATCCATCTGAATGCATATACAACTGGCGTCTTTTATCTTCTTTTCTGACAAGTGCTGTTGCTACAACCCTATTTATAAGTATTAAATATATATAATCTAAAATGCAGCCTATTTCTAATAGCAATAACTAAGGTGTTCATATACGAATTTAATTGTAGAGGACTTCGTGCTAGTTCTTCAATACATTTTAGAAGACATCAAAAACCAGATTTGTCCCTGTGTGTCCCCATCCTTTATTTCTGAAAGCATGAAGGTTTCTTCGGCCCTTTCCTCCTCCCCTCAGGCAAGGCGGCGGTGTTCAGTGCCCCGCTGCGATGGAAGCCCGCGGGAGAGGCAGGTCCGTTCCCGGCGCTCCCCTCCGTGCGGGCTCCGGTGCTACCACAAACATTTATTTTCCACAAACATTTATTTTCCACAAACATTTATTTTCCACAAACAGGGGCACGGGCCCAGCCTCGGCCACCTAACATGGCGGGCGGGGCCCCGCGGTCACGTGGGGCCGTGCGCGGTGACGTCAGGGTCCCGTGAGCGGAAGTTGTCGGGGAGGCGGAAGCGAGCGCGGGAGGCGGCGGGGCCATTAAAGCCGACGAGGCGGGCGGGGGGCGTAGCGATCGGGGTTGGGCCGCGGCGGCAGCACCAGGTGAGCCCGGCGGCACCGCGGCCCCCGCGCGCTGCCGGGGGGGATGGGGGGAGGGCGGCCTCGCCCCGGGCGGGGGGAGCCGCTCGCGGCCCCCCCCCGGCACCGGGGGGCCCGCGTCGGGAAGGTGGCGGAGGCGGCGCTGTCTCGGTGCTCCCGGCCGGCTTTGCACCGGGGCCCGGCTCGTTTGCCCGCCCCAAGGCGGCCCCAGGCGGCCGCGCTGCCGGCGCCGAGCTCCCTGGAGCCGGGCCCGGCGCTGCCCTCGGGACAATACAGGGGGGTCTCCCCAGGAAGGGGCTCCTCCCCGAGGGCCTTTCCTGGGATGCGCCTTTGGCAGGCCTTTGTGGAGCCTCCTCTACTGAGGGGCTCGCAGAGGCCCGAGCAGTGCCTCCCGGGGAGGCAGCGCATTGTCTGTGGCGTGTGGAGCTGCTGTAGCTCCTCGCCAAGCCTGAAGAGGCTCCGGGGTAGCCGGTGGCCGAAGGAGGCCGGGGCTGTGGGGAGGCGCTGGGTCAGGACGGTGAAACGCTGCTCTGGGGGTCAGTGGGGATCGCTTTTAACGTGAACCGGCAGCCACGGGAGCAATTAATCTGACCAAAGAGGCGGCCGAAGAGACTGGCAGTTATTGCGAAAGTAGCTGTCGGTGTGTGTAAAGCCTGGGTCAGCTCTAAGAACTATTAGAGTGGATGTTAGAAGTGCTTTTGTCTGTGAGTGTATAATTAGATAAATTAAGTGATAGATGCATTATTAGTTTCTGTATATATATAGAGAGACTAATAAGTATCAAAATGCCTGATGGTTGTACTTAAGACAATTGCATTCTCTGTAAATAGAGGGATTATTGTAGTAGTAAAAAGGATGTCTAAATCTGAAGTAGGGTAGGTAACCTCAGCATTAAAATGAGTATGTTTATGAGTAGGCCTTTTGTTCTCAAAGCTAGAAATCTCAGCATTATCTCCTGGAAAACTACAAATGTTTACTGATAAGCAGAGTTGTTATGATCTGTGTGTATGGGTTTTTTATATGTAAACTGAGAACATGTGACAGAATGAAGTCCTCCCAACTGTAAGCAAGCTGTTCCTTGTTTGACATTTGCTGGCATGGAACCTTTAAAGCTTTCAGTACTTATCACTGGCTGGCCACCTCTGGCCTGTACCTAATAGTCTGTGTATCCATGTGGGAATTGGGCCTGGGGAAGTGGAGAATTCCCTTTTTAGAGGAATGGTACGTAAGAAGCTATGCCACAATGTTTGGCTGGCTGTGACTTGAAGGCTGTGGTGGTACCAGTGGTGTGTGAATAGTAGCTGCAGCCTGGCCGTGGTTCCAGTAGAACCAGGCTGCTGGAGTCAGTGTACCCTGCTTTCTCAGGAGCTGAATTTGAGGCTAAAGTGGGTGGAGTCATTTGAATATTCCTTGTTAAATAATCAAGGCTTCGTTGCTGTACTTACTCAGGACGAACAAGTATACTTGTCTTTCCCCCTCTCCCTTGTGACTCCCAACAGCTGACTGAACACATGACTTGCCCTCCATGCACTGAGTGGACCCACCATGCCTGCCTGGCCTTAGTCCTCAGAATTAAAACAGCTCTAATACTGTTAACTTTCAAGCACTGCGTTTTTTTGGGTTTTTTGGTTTTTTCTTTATTCTTTGTGCTGTTATGTTAATACCTTACATCTGGTGTAGAAGAGCTGTTAGATGGGGCTAATGTGACCCCTCAATATGGAAGACTTCTGAAATCTGATAGCAGTTTCTTTCTCTCTCAACCTGTAGTGTGAAGTATAACTGACAAGATGGAAGGGAGTAGCTGTGTTAAATGTTCTTCTTCCCTGTAGTGTCATGCAGTGGTCTCTGTCCTCAGACTCAAATACCCTGATAATAGCTCAGCATAGAATCACAGAATATTCTGAGTTGAAGGGGCACACAAGGATCATAGAAGTTGAATTCCTGGCCCTGTACAGGATGGCCCCACATGTGCCTGGGAGTGTTCAAGTGCTCTTGAGCTCTGGCAGGCTTGGGACCACGGCCGCTTCCCTGGGGGGCCTGCTCCAGTGCCCAGCCACCCTTTGGGAAGAACTTTTTCCCTATATCTGGCTTAAACTTGCTTTGACAACGCTTCATGCTGTTCTCTTGATCCTGTCACTGGTCACCAGAGTGAAGAGGTGGGGAACAGGACACCCTGAGTTGTACCTTTAGGGTGACAAGTTAAGAATTTAAATAACTGTGTTGCAGAGTCTGCACTACAGGCATCCTGGGCCCCCTGCTGAAGCCAGGGAATCAAACTCTTTTGAGTAGCATATGTTAGAGCATTGATAAATCCTTAACTGAAAGTGTAAAATGCATAAGCTCTGAAGTGACCTGGGGAAGATACGACTTTGCTTAGTTTGCTAATCAAAATGAAGGCTTGTGAGCAGGAGGGTTACCAGATTTATTTTCTGAAGCACCTTCTTAAAGCTTGTGTTTTAAGTTATTTGTATTGGAAGGTTGTGAGAATTACCTGTTGGAGCAAATCGCTGGCAAAGCTTGTCCTTGAGGAAACATGACAATTACCATCAAACCATCTGTGCAAAACTATAAATAGCTCTTTCTCTAACATGTATGTGATTTTGGTCTGACTTCTGTGTTAAAATGAGACTACTTTATGCAGAACTTAACATTTGGCTGTAAAGAAATTACCTGTGCTTGTTTACGGTGTGTTTTTGAGTGCTGCATTGTGAGAGAGGGTTTGCAGGTACCTGGCTCAAGAATAAGGGCTATGAAATAGGGCACTTGGATCTTTGCATTCTCTGAAACTGGTGGATGATGTGGGCTCACAGGTACTTATTGTTGCATGTCCCTGCCTTTAGAGTGGTGATTTTATTAATAACTGAAGTAAATTGAACCTTTGTGAAAGAAGTAAAGAACCCTCACCTTGCATGTTGCCAGTATTTCCTTATGTCTTCTGGGCTTCTCCTTGGCTGTGACCTTACCTGCTCTGAAGTCCCTGTTACTAGGGCCTGATGGACCTGAGATTCCCTTGCAGAGCTGTAGAGGAATTTAAAGATTGTTGCCTCCACAGAAGGGAATCCAGCTAAAACCTTATCTAAATGCAAAAGTTGGTTGGGCAGTAGCATGTGCTGCTTGTCTGACAGCAATCTTGCATCCTTCACATGCTGAGGTACTTCATTATTGCACAGCATTGTCTTGGTAATTGCAGTTTAATTGTCTGATGAGTTAGAGTTGAGTAGGCTTCCCTCTGCAGCTTCCTAAAATGATCTTTTGTAGTTGCTGTGTAACAGTCTGCCTTCAGATATAGCTGTGACCGGATATTGTGAGGATAAAAGTGTCACTCTGCAGCATCAATCTAAACATGAGCTGTGCATCTCAAAACCGAATTAGCTATGGATAATTAACTGAATGACAATAGTTAATATACCGTGCTTGTTTCTGCAGTAAGGGGCTTGATTGAAGGTCCCATTTCTCGTTAAATACACCTTGAATAAAGCTTGCAAATGAGCGTCCAAGGTCAGGAGCTGCACGTGTGCCGCTCAGTAATAGCGGGCGATGCAGGGATACCCCTGTGTCACTCTGGCTCCTGGTGTGCTTGTTGCTTTTGCTCTCTCTTGGTAGGGAAGCAGCTCTCAAGCCCAGCGTGCTGCTGCATTTTGTGCTGGCAGAGATCTGCCCTGGTGATGTCATCGCTGCTGTGAGCGCTGCTCCTGCGAGGCTGCTCCTCCTCTCTGGTGCCGGCAACCAGCGCTCTTGTCTGTGGGGGAAGCTTTGTCAACACTGCTGTTGCTACCTCATGGTCAATGACCCTGGGAAGGGAAGCGAGTTCATCAAGGCCACTGAAGTGTGTTGATTTGCAGCTTATCTTAAATGGCCTTGACTTCTCTCGTCAGGAAACCTGTTACTGGGGCCATGGCTGTCTTCATAGGGCATTGAAGTTTCAGGATGGGGTGCACACCTTTTAGATGAGATTGAAGTGTAAACCTGTGGCACTGATTTCTATCTGTGTGATTTAAAGATACTTGATACAGTGAGTGATTTGTTCTTTCTTCTTCATAACCACTTAAAATGCCAATTTAAGGTGACTAATTGTGTCTAACTGTACTTATGCATGAGTTTCAAGCAGAAATTGTTAAATGAAATTTAGTAGATCCTCTTAATACCAATTTAAAAATCCAGTATTTTTCTTGCATCTGTCCTATATCCTCTAACTTTGGTCATTTGAGAGACAAGGTGGAAAAGTGAAGTGGTGGACAAGAGTGGAGACCAGCTACTGGAGCTCCCTTCAGAGCCAGCCTGCCTGGAGTACCTGGACCTTGGTTACTGGGCTACCAGTTTATCTAACATTCCTGTGCTGAGCCCTTGAACTCTTCCCAGCTGGAAGCAGAATCCTCTTCAAAGTAACCTGTCTGGTGCTTGTCTCCCTCAAGTGGGCTGAGTCACTCAGCTCCCAGACGTGGATAATCATATCTGGAGTCCAAACTGGCACAGTGGTGACATTGTCTAGAGCATGAGCAGTGAGAGGGTTTTAGCTGAGACATGCCTAGGCCTGAACCTTTCCCCCCACCTAACAAGATGCCATTTGCCCACAGAGTTCTCTTAACATCACCATGTGAATGAGGTTTTTATTGGACCTCTGTGGAGCTCCATCAAGAGAATAGGTGAAGTGGTAAAGTATTGATACAGGATCTGTGCAAGAGGTATGATATTATGAAGTATGAGTGTGAAACTGAGTATCCACAGTACAAATTCCTTGTTTGTCACTGACTCAGCTGTCGTGGCAAACTACCTGTTGCACTCCCATCCTGGTACTGAAATACTTGTCCTTCCTGCTCTGCAAACCACATTAGCATAGTAAGAGGTATTGAGTGTGTGTAGGATCAAGAGTTCTGCTTGGAGATCAAGGTGTAGTTCTTAGATTACAACCTGTCCCTAGAGAAAGCTTCCTCTCTAGAAGACTCATTACTGAGAACAGGACCTCCTGGAAGGAGGAGTAATGCTTTTCTCATTAGTGTTGATCTGGTGCTTCTCTACATCTGCTAGTCTGCTAGTAGGATCTCCCATCAGTATTTGTCCTTTCTCCTCTGTCAAGCTTCTTTTGCTGCAGGAGATGCAATATTCATACTCCGATCTGAATATCAGGTGTAAGTTACAGCCTCTGGCAGACCTCCTAAGGGCTGTCATTTGACTTGGTCAAAGTCTCCTTTTAGTCTCTTGTTTCCTGCCCAGCCTCTAGGAACTCTGGCAGTCAGGAGTGGATAAACAATGCTTGTTTACCACTGACAAGGTCTTAGATCTGGGCTTTGCTTACCACTGCGAAAGTTATCTCTTTGTGTTTCTGAAACAGAAAGCATGACAGGAATGTATGAAAACTTAAAAAACTGTAGTAAAAACCAGAAATTAATCTGAGCACTTAAAAAAAATACTGTTAGATATGGTAAAAATCTAGCAACTCAACTGTTTGTCAGTGGTCTGGCTAACTTAGAATATTTTGAATTGGATGCCCTTATCTTCTGGATACATAGATTAAACCCCAGCTGCCTCTGGCACTGTGTTTGTTTTATAGAAAGCAGTAAGGGAATTGTCACTCAGGGTATGGCCTGATGTGAGAGCTGTGCTGGGCTCTCGACTCAAACATGTCAGGGTTACTAAAACTGTTGGGTGGCTCCACTAGCTGGGTGGCTGTGTGCCAAAAGGCTGACAGACACCACTGTATAAACTGGGCTGTATGAGCACTAATGCTGTGTTCCAGTTAGTTTAGACTTATTTTACTGATTGGAAAGCTGTCCACCAAGGAGGCCATCGTGGAGAGGCATCATGGAAGCTGTGCTGGTGTAGCTGCAGTGCTTTGCGTAGGCAAGGCCCTTAGTCAAGACACATGGCTTGTTGCCTAGTGTCTCCCAGCAGCCAGCTATGTGCTCAACTCTCCTCCCACATCCTGAGATTGTCTCCCCCAGGGCAGAATAGGGGAAGTTAAGCTTGCTCTCATAAGGGGGGAGGGGTGTTAAAGCAAGCATGCCTGTTCTTGTAACAGCTTCATCCTTGGTGGAAATCTGCTGGGAACTACCAGAAATCCTGTAGGATTCAACAGGGGAACTGCTTCTTCCTGGAAGGTAGGGCACAGCAACAGTGCTTCTTGAATGACATGACATCCTTGATATGATTTGAGCCTCCAAGAGAAGGGTTGCAGAAGATCTTGAGATACTTGGTATCAGTCTGTTAGGGTATGTCTGCCCAATCCTGAGAGGGTATTTTGTGGTGTAAGGGCCATTTAGCTGCTGGAGGAATCAGTGGACTGAGACTTCGTGACTGGAAGCACCTAGCTTTCAGTGAAACTTCTGGGTTTGGCTTTCTTATAAAGATGTCTTCCTATAAGTTGAAGGCTTCTACTTCAACAGCCCTGGCTTTCTTTCTGGGAATCCTGGTCTAATTAATGTGCAGCATTAGCTTCAAAAGGATCTTCCTGGACTCCTCTACTGCCACAGCTGCAGTTTCCCATACCTGCTACCCACTGTGGAGATGATGGGAATCATCCTCAGGTTGTCAAGGAGCAAAGTGATCCACCCAAGGTGGCTGCCCTGCACAGCTGGCTGCTTTCCTGGGGATATTTTCTTCACTCCCTTCCATTGTTTTGGCTTAGTGTGATTATCACCTGGAAGATCCTACATGTTTTCCTGTGGTCTTAGGCTTAGCAGCAGTCTGGGCAAAGTACTGTTGCCATAGACAGCAAGAAATGTCTTCTAGATCTTTCCCACTGCTCCTAAGCACATTGTTGGTCTGACTGAACATAGAGAAACATCTGCTGTGGTATTGTAAGCAAACGCATTTTCATGCTTGTTCTGCTCCTACTTGCAAACCATGTAGTCAGATCAACATGATGCCTTCTCACCAGAAGGTGGCTGTTGTGATATCTAAACCAGCAGAAATCAGAGATCAGTTTTAGGCATTAGGGGTGTGGTCTAGTCCTATGTGGTTTGGACTTCTCTAGGGTAGAGTCACAATTCATTATGGCAGCTTTACAGCCAAAAACTTGTTCAGTTCCACAGCTAGTATTTAAACTTTGTGCAGCATAGAACAACTCTCATCTGGAGAAATGCCAGGAGGTGTAACAGGCCTGTGAATCAGTGAGGCTTGGACTGAAGAGCTTGGCTTTGAGAACTTGGGCTTTGAGCCTAACTGATCATATGCATCAGTGCCTCTCAGGAATGCAGTGCTCTCCGAATCTCAGCCCTAAGGGAGCCATAGCTGAGCTGAGACCTCATGCAGCACAGATCCCTTCTCATGTCCAGGTGCTGTGATTTCATTGCAGACATGGCTCCTACCAGTGGCATTGCTCTGCCTTCCCTGTGTTGTCTGGACTCTGGCAAGGTGGATGTTGGCATGTCTGCTTCCAGTGAGCTCTGAGTCCTTGCCTGCATCAGGGATGTGTGATAGAGCCTTCAGCTGAGGATTGAGGGGATGTCAAGGCAACCTAAAACCTTAGTACCACTGATAAGAGTGTTTTACCCAGCACAGGCTCTGGAGCTTCCTTGATCACACCAAGAATCTGTTATGCTCAAAACTGTTCCAAAGCTTCTGTTTCCCAGCTGGGTTTTCTGCCTGTTTCTCCAAGCTGCATGTTGTCCCATTATTCTCTTCCCTTAGCACTGAACTGTCTTAAGAGCATGTTACCCATGAACAGGATGCAGCAGAATATTTGTGTAGGCCTGGTGTCAGCTCCACCTGGGAGCTACTTCAGACCATTTGTCAGTTGGCTTTTAGCACCATATCACACCGGTTTGGTGCACATGTTGAAGGCAGACAATGAACAGAACTTGGAGCCATGTGGCTGAACTGCTGTTGCTGGTTCCTAAGCTTCCCTCAGTTCTAGAGCAGCTGCTCCAGCACTGGAGGCTGCAACTCCACCCTCAAAAGGAGGTGGAAACTTACTGCTGACAGCTGTAGTCTAAAGAGCTAATTCCTCTGGGATACTGAACTTAGAACATGTTCTGAGATTTGATTTTGATCTGAGCTATGTCAGTGTGCTAGCAGGCATCTAAAGCTCTAGGCTGTTCTTCAGGAAGGTGAAGCTGTTGGCATAGAGCTTTCAGATGGGGGCAGGATATGCTGGACAGTGTATTTACACCTGACAGCTTGCAATATAATGTTTGACACAAGGTATCAAAAATTAAGTTGTAGCTGAGACTTCTAGCTCCATGAACAGGGGTAGTTTCTGCCTCACAAGGCTGTCTGGGAAAGGTACCAACTGGACAGAAGCCTGCTCTTAGTGGAGCAGTAAGCAGCAGGCAGCTGAGCTGCTTCTCTTGAGGAGGGAATGAGGAGCTATGCTTGAGCTTTTGGCTGGGTACCAGCAGGAGGGAATATATTGGTTAGAACAGCAACATAAATGCGTTGGGAAGAAGGTGGAAATTGGTGTTGAGATACTACTGATAGAACAGCTAGAGTGTACCCTTCAGTGAAGCTGTCACAGGAATATTTTGCCAGCTGCTTTTGGTGTGGGCTCTATTGGAACTGACTGCTGCTCTATGTTGCATCTGTGAGGCCTGAAGGCACCTCTGATTGTAGGAGCCTATTGCCCTCAAAAGCAACCTATTTACAGGGAGCAGTTCTTGCAAGTTGTCAGCCCAAATAACAAAATGTTCCTGATTTCCTTTTTAGACACAGCATGTGTCCCCACTAAATGTGAGGTTTTTCTTGATAGTATTTTCCAGTGGGCTGGGGAAGCTGAGCTCCTGATAGTCCTGTCATGGGAGTGGAAGAGAATGTTGTCCTTCTGCAGCCTTTGTCAGTGCAAGGCTCAACCTGCTATTATAACTTCCTATGCTTCTGTAGTAGTCTTCAGTGTGAGGATGGTGGATACATGTTTCCCAGAGCACCCAGATTTGGTAAGGAAAATATGCAGGCTCTGTAGCAGTCAAAATCATCAAGGGCAGACTTATTTCTACTTTTTTCCTTGAAGGCAGCTTGGCATCTCTTAAGTCACGTTGATAAGAAATTAACAGCCCCTGCTGATAGTCTGGCTACTGCTGTGCTTTTGCCCAGCTGAGAAGATGGGACTTCTGTCCTCCTTGTGGGCTGTTGTGTCACTCTGAGGAGAATGTAAGTGACATGTTAAATGTTGGTATCTGTGGGTCTCAGATTTGTGTTGAACTGTTCGGGCAGTCACTTGCAGCTTTGTGTTGGTTGACACTGTATTAGCAATGTCTGTCTGACCCGCTAGTGGGAACCAAGCTGTTGTTAAATTGTAACTGGTAAAGCTTGTGCAGCCCCTCTGGGGCTCTGCTTGCAGTTGAAGGCTTCAATGCAAAGGGTGTCTGGACTGCTCCGACACTCTGCAGCCAGGAACTGTGACTGGTTAACTAATGGCAATAACAGGCTATGCCTTTTTCAGAGTAGCTGAAAAACTGGAGCAAATTCATGTATCTACTCAAAGGCTTAGCTAGAGCATGGCAAGAATACAGTGTAACCATGGGGCAAGTGGTATGTGCCAGGCTGTTTGGTGTGCTTGGTCCTCTAAAAGCAGGATAAACGTTCAGTGACCATCTCATTTCAGTGGCTGAAGATCTAAGCAGACATAAGCCCTTGAGATGCCAAACGTGCTAGGGAACTTGCTACTTTTGAGAGGGAACTGGTTCAGTCTGACTGAGCTGATCCTGAATCATATTTCTAGCTTCAGTTTCCTTGAAGAAATGCCAAACCTGGTGAGGGAGGAGGGAGGGAATAAAAATAGCTCTCTGTAGTACAGAGGTATCATGCAAGAGAACAGTGAGTAGAGGTGCTGTTTCTGTGTCAAAAGTGCACTTACCTGCATTTTGGGACACTTTTTCCTGCATTTCAGGACAGAAGGTTCTTCCAGAGCACAAGGGTAGCTCTTGTCTGGTCACTGTGGTGAGCATGCCACTGTGTGTGGTAGCCCCTAATGGAGATGTGCTCTGTCCACATCAGGTTGTTCATGGTGGGTGTTTTTGCTAAAGGTCCTGTGGTACAGTGGGAAAGTGGAAGCTCTGCTTATCAGCTGCAGCACCCAGAACAGAGCTGCAGTGCTGCAGGTTCAAATATATCTTTTTGTGGGATACCTGCTTACTCTTGTGCTGCCTGCTGGGACAGGAAGCCAAACTAGGCATCCATAACTCTGAGTTTAGCTCTGCTTGATGCCTGCTGCCCTACCACTTTGTGCCTTGTTGGTTTGGTGGTAAATATTCCTGGCAGAGGACACAAGGCAAGATGTGCTATCCAACATCCTCACTTCAGCACTGAGCTGGTTTCTAGTGGAAGGTGCAGGTGGCAGGCTGATAGGTGTAGTAATAGTGAACTCCTGGTCACACATTCCAGCCTCTATAGACATGTTAGGATTGTGACTCCAACTGTTCAGTAGCAAAGCTGAAACAGTAATGACTGCTCAGCCGCTTCAAAACTGGTATGGGTATGCTGCTGCTTAGGGAGCCTTGTCTTCCATGGAGGTGAGATTCCCCTAGGGCTGGATGCTTTCACACTAAAACTGTCCATGAGCAATTTAGAATATTCCTTTTGCAAGGCCTGCTTCTGCTAAAGCATAGTTAATCTGAGGTCTGGTGAGCCATCAATGCAAGCTACTGCTGCTCCTTGCTTGTACCAACCCAATTAATATTAAAATGCCTGCATTGTGACTTGACATGTGAACATCTCTGAGGAATTTGTAACCCTCCATTTCTGCTTTGAGTTAAAGCAGCTGTCTTAATATAGCAAGGGAAAGGACAGTTGTAATGTACTCTGAAGCAACAAGGGGAACCTAATTAGACTTGGCATAGTCTTTATTTGCTCTTGCATCTGAGCTATGAAGCTTCATAGGATGGATTTTGACGACTCCTTTCAGATCAGCAAAGCCAGTGACACTTGCAGGTTAGGTGTTAGGGATTTTCCCTTGCTACTCCAGCAAGTGAGTGTTAAAGGTAATAACAGTATTGTGGGAGAGTGTGTGCTATACCAACTTAATTTCCTGAGGGTCAGCATATCATTAATGGCTTGTTTGCTTAGAGGATAGGCATTAAAAATGGAGTGGAAGTTCTCATCTCCTGTATTAGAGACAGCTGTGTCATTTCTTTGGCACCAGTTAAGCCAGGTGGAGGAATGATGCTGACTGGTCTCTTGGCTGGTGGCTCCTGAGCAGGACTGGCTGGGTGTGCTGCTGTAGGCTGTGTTCTGAGCAGTCATGCAGATGATCTCACATGAAAAGATTTCATGCAGTGTGAAACAGAGCTGAGTCTTGGATCAAATCTTAACTAACAAGTTTTTCTTTGTGATACCTCTGCAAAAGGAAGTGTATTTTCAGAAGTGCTCCCAGGACTGGACACAAGCCCCATGTGAGCTCTCACACTGCCATCTGAAGGACGTGTGCCTCAACAGGGTGCTGTTCTGGAGTAATTGTGTAAAATACCATAAGGCAAGACAAGCTGCATTATATAGCACAAAATAGTCTTAGTGCTGAGTCAGTGGGGCCCCAGCCTATCTCAACCATTTTCTATGGGGCCTGAAGATGTGTTTCCTTGTTGTACTGGGCAAGGAATAACTCTGAAGTGTTGGTCTGTATACTTGCAATGAGAAGATAATTAAAGAGGGCTTGAAGCCCAGTCAGTTGATGGGCCAAGGCAGCATCAGTCAAGCCTGGTAGAACAAGGGTGTGAGACTGGGCAGTGTCCACTGCTGGTCCCTGGCAGGGCTGGAGTTCCTCACTGTCTCATGGCCCACACCAAGTACAAAACTGTGGCAGCTCCTCCTGTGCTATGGCTCACATCCGTTGTGTCACCTGGGATGGAAGCTGAGTGTCTCACCTGCCTGGTGTTGGTGGGGCAGTGACAGCCCTTTGCACTGCTGGGTAGCCTGTCAGCTATGACAAGAAGGCAGTGTCAGCTCTGACTCAGCCTGACTTCCTATGTCTGCAGGTGGCTGCTCAGCTGAGTTACTTCTCAGGTAATAAATCCTGACAGGGCAGTTTTCCCTCCCCTCATAGTAGGACTTCAGGCTATGTTGAACTGGGGAGATAAGCATCCAGTGTGATTTAGTGTTGCAATTTAGGGCTCTGCAAATCCCTCCCTAAGCATGAGAACTAATACCAGCTTGTCCAAAGCTGCTTCAAATACCAGGAGGCAGTGAGCTGCAGCAACAAGTGATACTGGAAACACTGAGGAAAATAGAAGCAGTTCCCAGAAGCATGCTGGGTTCTGGCACAGTCACTTCTGGGTGAGTTGTTTTCCTCTGTCCTGAGGAAATCAGGTGACTTGCACTGGACCTGAACCTATGCAGATGTTTTTCATGACAGTTCAATGTACACAGCTGTCTTTTAGACTGTTTTAAAGCTCTGTTCACTTGCTTCTTGCTCCATCTGGGCTGCTTGTGCTGCACAAGTCTTTGGCTTGGCTGGCAAAAGTGTCACTTACATGCTTTGTGAACACAGGAGGTGCGGGCTTGAAGGAGCTTCTGTGGTCTGTTCTCCCCATGGCTGTAGGGGAGGCAAGCTATGGCGTGTGGATCTTGGCAAGAGCAGAAGCAGAGCTAAATGTTGGTGTTGTTGACTACTTTCAGCTGGCTCTAGCTTGGTGAGCATAGCTGGGCTGTCAGCTGGATCAGTGAACAGTGCAGTCCACTGGAAAAGAGAGGTGTTGGCACTTGGAGAAACTGTCCTCCACATGCTCTCTGGCATCTGCTAACACCCATCGAAGCATGTCATGAGCCCTGTGGGTGACCTGTTACTGCTGCTCACTCCACAGCCCCTGGCTGTTATCTCCTCAGCACTGTGTCCTGTTTAGATGTATCTCAAGTTTCTCATGAGGTTATGCAGGAAAAAAACCCAGAAGGACCAAAGCCCAACTAGAACTTAATCTGGCTACCGCTGTAAAAGACAATAAAAAGTGTTTTTATACATGAGCAACAAAAGGAGAGCTAAGGGGAATCCCCATCTGTTATTGGATGTGGAGGGAAACAGAGTGATAAAGGATGAGGAAAAGACCTGCTACATAACTTAGACACACACAAGACTCTGGCTGTGTGGGTGGGTACTGAGGGAACTGGTGGAAGTGCTCCCTGAGCCCCTTTCAGTCCAGCAGTCGTGGCTCCCTGGAGAGGTCTCAGTGGACTGGAAGTTAGCAAATGAAATGTCCATCTACAAGAAGGGTCAGAAGGAGGGTCTGCGGAAGGCCTGTTAGTCTGATCTTGGTGCCTGAGAAGGTTATGGAGCAGGTATCTTGAATGCCATCATGCAACATGTACAGCACAACTGGGGATTAGGCCCACTGAGCATGGGTTTAGGAAAGGCCGGTCCGGCTTGGCCAACCTTGTCTCCTATGACAAAGTATCCTGCTTAGTGTATCAGTGAAAGGTTGTGGATGTGGTCTATTTGGATTTTAGTACAGCCTTTGACACTGTTTCCCACAGCATTTTCCTGGAGAAGTGGGCTGCTCATGGCTTGGACAAGTGCACTGTTTGCTGGGTAAAAAACTGGCTGGATGACTGGGCCCAGAGAGTGGTAATGGGGTTACATCCACCTGGCAGCTGGTCATCAGTGCTGTTCCCCTGGGATCAGTACTAGGGCCAGTCTTGTTTAATGTCTTTATCAGTGATATTATGAGGGGATCGAGGGCACCCTCAGTAAATTTGCAGATGACTCCAAGCTGGGTGGGAGTGTTGATCTGCTGGAGGGTAGAAGGGCTTTGCAGAGAGCTCTGGATAGGGTGGATCAATGGGCCAAGACCAGTGGTGTGAGGTTCAACAAGGTAAAGGTGGATCCTGCCTTTGGGTCACAACCCCCTGCATCTCCAGACTGGAGGCAGAGTGGCTGGAAAGCTGCCTGGCAGGAAAAGATCTGGGGGTGCTGCTTGACAGCAGCTGACCATGAGCCCAGATGTGCCCAGGTGGCCAAGAAGGCCAGTGGCATCCTGGCTGTATCAGCAATGTGTGGCCAGCAGGACCAGGGCAGCGATTGTCCCCCTGCACTGGGAACTGTTGAGGCCACAGCTCAAATCCTGGGTTCAGATTTGGGCCCCTCAGTACACAAAAGACATTGAGGTGCTGGAGTGTGCCCAGAGAAGGGCACTGGAGCTGGGGAAGGGGCTGGAGCACAAGTCTCCTTGGCAGTAGCTGAGAGTGTTTAGCCTGGAGAAAAGGAGGATCAGGGGGGACCTTATGGCTCTTCAACACCTGAAAGGAGATTACAGCCAGGTGGGGGTTGGCTCTTCTCCCAGGTGTAACAAGTGACAAGATGAGGAAACAGCCCCAAGTTATGCCAGGGAGGTTTAGATTGGATATTAAGGAAAATTTCTTGGCTAAAAGCACCTTCAAGCACCGAAATGGGCTGCCCAGTACAGTGGTGGAATCACCATCCCTGGAGGTGTTTGAAAGCCTTGCAGTTGTGGCACTGAGGGACGTGAGTTAGCGGTGGCTTGGCAGTGCTGGGCTAATGGTTGGACCTATTGGATGATCCTAGAGGCCTTTCCCATCCTAAACAACCCTGTGACTGAGGTGCTGTACTGAACCTGCAGGGCTTCTTCAGGAGAGCCAAGTCCTTGTGTTGTGGAGCAGGTCAGTACCAAAACAGGGTGTGTGATGTAATCCAGCTCGTGAGTGGCTGGCCCACCCCCTTCCCAGAGGTGTGGAGAAGGGCCTCATGGTAGGCAGGACATGCTCAGACACTGGCAAGACCTTGTACTTGTTCTCACCATGCTAAAGTATATCCAGAAGTGTATTCAGGCCTGCTGCAGCTGATGAACTTGTAGCTGCCTCACTGGTCTGAAGGAGACCTGGGAGCAAATAAGTGTGGAACTCTGAAGCTCAGCTCTCTTGCTAATTGGATGGACCATTAAGTGGCCAGTTCAGAGCCTCCTGCCTACCAACTCTTTCAGTTGTAACTAAACAAACAAGTCATCATCTAATGGAGTAGATGACCATCAATAGGCTGAATGTTGCGGTTTGTCACTGTAACTTTATTACACCTAAGCTGAGGTGGCAGTAGTCAGCTTCCTGTGCCCTCAGAGAAGCCACAGAGTCTGGTAGCAGTTTGCTTTGTAATTCAGCTGCCCTGTGTAGCTGTTGCAGCTGCTTCAACCACAGCATGTCCTTGGGATTTGTTTTTTTCACAAAGCACAGCTGCTAGAGAAAGCTACCACTTCTCCAAGCTCATGATGGAGGAAACATGTTGTTTTTTCTTATTTTTTTTTTGCTGGAGAACTACTGAACAGCGCAAAAAAGCTTGAGTGTGGTATTAGACACATGCCTGCATACCCCGTACTTTGTAGCATGTGTAAGAATTATTAGCCTGTGTTGGGAGCTGGTATGATTTACAGCACTGTCTCATGTCAAAGGAGATGGCCTTGGCTAGTATATCTACCAAATGGCCTGGAAATAGCATCCAGAAGGGTCTTGGTACAGTAAATTACAACTGTTCGGCTCATCTGCCTCTTGGTATTAAATTGCTGCTACTGGTCTGACTTGGCCCAGCCTGTGCAGTGGGCAGACACCTGGTCAGAGCTGAGTGAAGCCTTGAATTGCAGTCTGGTTTCAGGAGTCCTGGGGCCTGCCTGTCACTGGCTCCTTACTGGGAGTCAGGTTTCTCAGACTCCAAACTTGCTGTTTGCTTTCTTGGGGGAAATGACATACTAATAGTTTGTGACGAGATTGTTTTTCCTTTCTAGCGTGAAAGATGACTTCTAGGAAGAAAGTGTTACTGAAAGTCATCATCCTTGGAGACTCGGGGTAAGTGGAAGAGCCTTTAAGCTGCTAACCTGTATCTGGCTAGAGCAGTGCTCTTGACTAGTGGGAGTCTGGATGTAAGAAATCAGCAGTGCTGGGAGGAGAGGTTTTACAGCCTGTGATAGCTGTGTTACCTCACAGTTCTAAGATCTCTTCACTGCCCTCTGTCTTGAATGTGTCACTGCAGTTTAGTATCTTGAGGTCCTGCCACAAAATTAAATGGGGAAAATATGGTGGGCAGACCACTGCAGTAGCAGAATGGAATAGTCTTCTGCAAGGAGGACACATGTTGCTGGAATGAGTGTTTCTATTAAAAAAAAAAAATTAAAAAAAAAACCAAACCCAAAACCACTAGTAAGCAATCTTAGGTGTCTTCCTAAAATTCTGTCTTTGTCAGAGACCTAGTCTGTACTAAGCCATCTGCTTTGCTTCTCTGGGCTAGCTGGAGCATGCCCCTTGGAGTGAAAGGCTTTGCTCTGTGCTCTCAGCAGGAGTCTGCTCTGCTGTCACAGGTTACTTGCTGTGCAGACTGTAACCTGATTCCAATGACATAAGGCTTATTTATACTGCTGTCCCCAGCAAGCAGTTGTTCAGAGAGTGTTTCTCAGCTGTACAGAGGGCTTGTGAGCCTCTAAGCTTGCTCTCTGGGGAGGATCTCCACCTTTGGGTGCCTAGCAGATGTATTTGTGAGCTGTTGCCATCTGAGATTGTCTGGTTTTCCACCTCCTCCTTCTGCAGAGGCTGAAGATTACTGTTTGTGATAGTTCTCTGAAGCACTTCATCTTCCAAAATTGCCTTCATGGTCATAATGTGATATCTGTTCCTTACCAATGATCAGATAGATTAGTGATGGGGAAGTGAGGTTTCAGGATGTAAGCCTTTGTATCCTTGGGTAGGTAATGATCTTACTCAGCTCTTGCCTCAGCATCTCTTGATGTGCAAGCCCCTTCTTGTAGAGGTGGGTGCTTTTTCCCTGGTTGAAAAACCTGGAGGTTATGGGCAGTGAAAGGCACTGGAATGTTCTCTTCAGGGGTGATTAACTCAAACATTGTAGAAGCAGCCTACCAAGTCTTTCTCTTTTGTGTTCCTGTGCAGGGTGGGAAAGACATCACTCATGAACCAGTATGTGAACAAGAAATTCAGTAACCAGTACAAGGCTACGATAGGCGCAGATTTCCTGACAAAAGAGGTGATGGTGGATGACAGGCTAGTGACAATGCAGGTAAGGAGGGACTCTGTTCCCTGCTGCGGGGGCGGCCATCACCCCACTTCTGTGGAAGCATCTGCTCTGGTGTAGCCCAGACTGGTGTAGGGGTCAGTGTAGGGGTGTGAATGTTGTTTGCACTGACCTTCTTTTAGACATAAGTGTTTCTGGACTTCTCTACAAGTTTTTGCATGGGCTGAACAAGGGAATGCAAAGATTAATCTGGGTTCAGCTAACAGCAGTGTTGCTAGGCCTTGTTTAAAAAACTGGATTATTTGGTTCTGTCAGTAAACTAGATCTTGTTAGAAAGATTCACTTCCCTAGTGTTCAAGAACGGGTAAGGGCTGGGAAAGGACTCCCTAGGTCAGCCATTTGTGTCATCCCAAGTCCTGTGGGTGTAGTGTTAACCTGCCAGCTTGCTTATGTCTCTGGTATCTGAAGCTTTCATATCTCCATGGTGAAACTGACTGCAAGGCAGCAAAAGCTGCAGCCATCAGAGCAGTGTTTGGACTCTGCTGGTATCCAGGTGCATCCAAGCACTGCAGACAGGCCACATGCTGACCCTAATACCCAAGTCCTGCGTGCCCAGAACGAGGATATGTCCCTGGCTGAGGCTGAACACAAAAAGGGTCAACTATCTTTAGAAGGTGTTTCTGGCTCTTGATGCTCAGTGCCTACAGAAATCCCCAAGCCTTCAGGTGCTGCTGTCTGCCGAGCTGGGGACTACATATGCCTGGTGGGGAGTTTTGGAATTAATGCCCTAATTGCACACTGACTGTGTCAGAGTAGAGCTGGCTTATCTGCCCTGTCTTTTGCTCCAGATATGGGATACAGCAGGCCAAGAGCGATTTCAGTCTCTGGGAGTTGCCTTCTACAGGGGAGCAGACTGCTGTGTGCTGGTATTTGATGTCACGGCTCCCAACACATTCAAAACCCTAGACAGCTGGAGGGACGAATTCCTCATTCAGGCCAGTCCAAGGGATCCTGAGAATTTTCCTTTTGTTGTGCTGGGAAACAAGATTGACCTAGAAAACAGACAAGTGAGTATTGGGACTTACTAACCTCCTCTTAAGAAATTGCTGGAGTGGGAGACCTTTTAGAAACACAGGAGGGTTACCTGAGAAATGGGACTGGGAGGTGCCTGAGAGTGGATCAGATGTTGTCTGCCACCCGAGAAGGGTTTATCCTGCCTGGAGAGGTCAGACCCCTGTGCACAGCATGCTCCTGCCCACTGGTGGAAGGATTGCAGCAGCTTCCTGGGGAGGTGCAAGGAGAGGAGCTGCTTCTCCTCCCCTAGATGTGCTGAGCAGTTCCTGTGGGAGCAAGCCAGTGCTCTGAGGTCTCCTCACCCTTAGGCATGGTCCTCCTTGCCCTGGGGCTGTCAAGCGATGGGAAGTGGTCTCCCATGTTCCATTTCAAGGCTACAGCTTTGATGAGGTCAGAGCTGCTCAGGTTGGATATGAGGGATCGCTGGCCTTGCCCTGAAAATAAAACCCCTCCCTGCATAGCAGAAGGTAGTGATGCTGCTCTCTTTTCACCCAGGTCACCACAAAACGGGCACAAGCCTGGTGCTACAGTAAAAACAACATCCCCTACTTTGAAACCAGTGCCAAGGAGGCCATTAACGTGGAACAAGCTTTCCAAACGATTGCACGAAATGCACTTAAACAGGTAGGGAGGGCGCCAGTGTGCAGCCCTGTGCCAGTGCTGTAGGCTGCCTGGGGCTCACCCCCAGCCTTCTCTACCTCCTTGCATGCTGGGAGCTGTCTGCAGAGCCGTGGCATTAACTCCTCCTCTCTCCCACTAGGAAACCGAAGTGGAACTTTACAATGAATTCCCCGAACCCATCAAACTAGACAAGACTGACCGAGCGAAGGCTTCTGCGGAGAGCTGCAGCTGCTGAGGGGAGAGGGAGGGGTTGAGCACAGTCCTTCACAAACAAATATCACACTTAGGCCTTCAAACACACAGCCCCTCTTCTGTGTTTAAAATGAAATTACAAAAAAAAAAAAATTGCATCTCCAGCTGCCAAAATCCACCCTTCTCTCATGAGTATCTGAGTCCTGCACTTCAGAGCTCAAGTCCCCACATCATCCACATCACACTTCTTGGTAACAGACCTTTCTCTTAGTTTAAAATGGAAACTCTTATGTATGTTTGGAACTGAATCGAATTCCAGGTGTCCAATGGAGAGAAACTGTTTACAGGTAATCTGTGTAACAAGTTACATACATTTTTAACTGTCTCGTGTTTTCCCCTGTGAAGGCTGCAACTGGAAAGGCTGGTTACCCATAGTTCATTGCAAGCTCAGCACTCAGTCCAACTAGGTTGAGTTTTGTATGTATCTCTGTTAATGCTTGTTACTTTTAACTAATCAGATCTTTTTACAGTATCCATGTATTATGTAATGCTTCTTTAGGAAAAATCTTATAGTACATGTTAATATATGCAACCAATTAAAAATGTATAAATTAGTGTAAAATTCCTGAATTACATGTTTAAGTACTGAAACACAGGTTGTGTAGAAAGTGAGGAGGACACTTGTGACCTGCGGCGTGCTAGCAACACAGAGTCCAGATAGAGGCAGTATTCTGTACAGTAGACATGAACTATGTAAGCCTTCTTGTTTTGAGGCCAAAAAGGCTTCATCTTCTGGAAAAATCTCTGGCTTCCTTGTATCTAAATTCTCAGATTTGCATAACAGCATTGATATGCACACTGGATTATTTGATTTAAAATTAAATACAGCTATGAAATGACCTCATTTGTTCACCTCCCCTACTGCTTAACTCCTGACATGAGCGAGCATGAGGAGCCAGGGCTGAGGTGTCCCACTGGCTCTTTGTGCTGTGGAAGGAGCTCCTCTCCTACTTGGGGTATGGTAGCTGTTTCTTGATGAATGACCTGGACTACGAATCTTCCCTTTCTTCTTACTGACTGCTAATCTGGATTTTTGGTATGGAAAAACTTGGCAATCTAGTCCCTTTCCTCTCTTCCTTTCTTCCTGGTATTTGTTCTTGCGTTTGTAGCTTGCTTAAATGGAGCCCTTCTACCTGTTTTCCAGAGGTCTACATTCTAGTACGTAGGCTGAGCTCTTATGTAAAGAAACAAACATGATGCCAATAAACTTAACAAGAACAAACCTTCTTGTTTACTCCTGTTTCTGTCTCTTTTTTTTCCTCCACTAACATGCTTTCTTTCCTCTATCTAGTCACCATTCCAACAAGCTAGTGCCTGCTAACAAGGACATTTGTGCTTCTTCCTTACTAAAGTTTGTGCCTTCCAGCTTGGTTTTTGAAAGTGGGGTGAGCCAGCCCTGCTTGCTTGGCTGGGGCACTGCTAGAGTTACCCATCTGCTTCTCTGGAAGCTGCTTGCAGGGGCAGGAATGATGCTGGATCAGATTCCTCAGAGAGCACAGACCTTCAGCTCTGTTCTGGGTGTGGGTCCTGGACAGCCTTTGTGTTTTGGGACAGGCTCTTGCCGCCCCCCTCTTAGAGAGGTTGTGTGAGCAGAGCAGGTTTAGCCCTTCCTGCTCACTAGCAAGGCTGGCCTGGGGCTCCTTGGAGTGAGTTGAGGACCTTTCCATGGTCCAGCCTAGTCAAAGTTAAGCCTTTAATTTCTGATGATGCTGTTGATGACCCTCTGCTTGCACTTAGCAAGGCTAAGCTGACAACTGTACCCAGAGGAAGATGGAAAACAGAGTTTAGTGAAATGAGGGCAGTTATTTCAAGAGCTTTCTAACAGTTTTTGTGCTCCATATCCTATTTTATGGTGCTGTCCTATCACACTTTTCTCACTTGACTGGGCTTTTGCTGTCCACATCAATCTCAAATAACTGCACTTGCAATGTGTCTTGCTGGGACCACTTTTCTATCTGCATCCTGTTTGAAAGACTTGGACCTTCTGCTCATTTCCATTTAAAGTGTTGCTCTGCACTTGTTTTCTGTGGACACAGCTGGAATGTGTGTGAGAAAGCCAAACTGGGGGAGGGGGGACCAATAACCCTGATTTTTTTTTGGGAAAAGGAGATGTCTGAATTTTGCAGCCCTCTGCCTGCTTTGGTCTTGAGTGGTGGAGCTGAGGCTGTGAGGGCTGTGGCTGAGCCCTCAAATGACCCTGTGTTTCATGTCTTTCCAGTCAGATAAACTGGCAATAACCCAAGGCAGAGTGCTCCAGAGGGGGTAGGACAGCTGTGGGGCTTTTTACCACAGGCTGTTATGGTTGTTAAAGGGGAGGGGAGGATTCCATTTGCCACCTCCATGTCAGTGTTTTTACAGGTGGGAATACACACAAGTGTACAAAAACCAGTGCAGGAGGCAAGCAGCATGGGAATTAGTGCCCTGCTGTTATACTCAGGGGCAGTGGTGTCACAGATGGGGACTGGTATTCTGCAAGAATCACTGTCACCACTGTGGTCTGAGACTGGAGAAGCCAGCTGGCCTGACTCTTGCAGGGAACACATACACTTAAAACCACTCCCTGCACCATTGGAGTCTCATGGCTTTCACTTCAGTGATGACTCTCTCTTGCTGGTGTACTGACAGTGGGTGCAAGGGTGACTTGTTGCTGGATGAAGCCCAGAGGAAACCCAACCCAGCCCTGGAAGAGGCTTGAGGCATTCAGCTGGTTCATGGAGGCAGCTGAGCACAGGCATGGTTTTGCTCTTTGCCCAGGTCCTGGCAGGGCAGGAGGAAGAGGCCCAAAGAAGAAGGAGCCTGGCTGGATGAGGGGAGGAGGTCAGTTCCCGAAACCATCATTCCTAAGTGTAACAGGAAAAGCTTGGCTTGGTGAAGTGGGTGAAGCCAAGCGAGGTTGTGGCAGGGCAGGCAGGTGTGGGGCCTGGCAGCCACTGCTCCCACCCCTGCTGGAACTGCTCAGAAGGCAGCTGTGTTGTGTGTGCTATGTGCAAATGCGAAAGCTGGGGAATCACACAACCACAGCTGTGCTGCAGGGGCTGTGTGTGGGGACCAGCGTCAAAGGAATTCCAGGCAGCCTGCTGGCGCTGGCACGTGGAAGGCGGCACGGAGAGGCTGAGCTGCGAAGGCCAGGGTGGTGGGAATGCTCCAGCAAGCCCTGGTGCTGGCGCCTGGCTGGGCTTTGGGGCTGGACCTGTCCGGCACTGCAGCCTGCCCTGAGCCCCGGCAGGAGCCCTCCTGCCAGCCCAGCACCTGCAGCCACTGCGGTGGGCTCGGTGCCAGCCCCATCCCCGCACACCTGGGGCCCCAAACAGCTGCCACTGCCACCAGCCCCAGGTGTGCAGGGACCCCCGCCCGGCACAGCCCGGGGCCCCGCAGGGAAATACGTGATACAAACACAAAAACACGCTCGGGTTTCTATAGGTACAACAAATGTTTTTAGGCAAACACGGGTGTGTTGGCTGTTTACATACTCAAACCATTTACACCAGCAGGAACATGTGTCTGTATTTATTTACCAGGACACATCTTTTGGAGAACAAATCAGCAGGGCAAGCATGAGAGCACAAAGAAGCGGGCACGATGTTGTGTGTGTGTGTGAATTGCTGTGTTACACAGGCAAACCTCCCAAGGCTCAGAGACAGAGCACAAGTCAGTTACAGGTTCCTGTTTATGAGACATGTGGCTATGTACACATATATAGCATAAAGTATTTCTTTCTTCATATTCATACATATATATACTCACAGAAGGGGAAAAAATTATCTCACACATAGGGCTACACCCATATATTCTTTATTTATGTAAGAAAATTTAAATATTAATTACATGGATATACAAATATACAAAGGTGTGTATGTCTACGTATTAGTTACTGCCCCCATACATGGACAGAGATGATCACACACATTCAGACTAATTTTAAATTATTTTATACATATATGCTTGTATTTTTATGGGTGTGTGTTTTCTCTTTGTCTACACACAGAGAATTTTCTTACTATTTATACACTTCTCTGTGTCTATTTTATATATATTTAAATATTTTCATATAGTTATATATTATTTCATTATTTCTGACTGTTTTTTATATAAAAGGGTCATTTACATGCAGCTCTGTGTGTGTAGTTTAGCTATTTTTATATTTCTTTGAGAAAGAGAAGAGGGGGAGGGACACAGAAAGAAAATTAAAGAAAATACAGACACATAAATATATATCTAAATAAACTGGATGTAGAGGTGGATATGGGAAAATTTGTGTGTGAGTTGGGAGGGGGAATGACTGGCTCCCTTGTGCTTGCTCTCCATATACACATGCATGCAGACAAAGAATATATGTCCAGATCAATACATGCACACACACCCTGTATATGCATGCCAGATATTATATATGGGGGCAGAAGAGAGGGTGGGAGAAACAACAGCCACACACACATAAATACCCCACATGCATTTTTACAGTGGGAGGGATGTCATGAGGGTATATTTACCATGCTCTGTGTAGGTCTTTCCTTCTTGGGGGGGAAAGAAAAACAGTAGAAAATAGATGCACACACAATTAGTTACATATGTAAGTAAATGTTTAAATAAATGTGTGGCTGGTGATATGAGGAAAGCTCTGTGTGTGAATAGTGCATGTATACATGCAAAATGTGTGTAGCAAGAGAAAGACTGAGCAGCTCACAAGCTCACTGTGCATGTATGTATATATATGTACATGTGCATCTATATACTCACATATAAGGCAGGAGAAAGTACTGTGTGTGAGAATGGCTCTTACAATCTCTGCTCATGTGTGTACATATGAAGAGAGAATATATCAACATATATACATAGATATGCATGTATTTATGCATCCCAGAGAGTATATATGGAGGGGAGGGTCGAAGAGAGAGAGTCATGGAAACTGTGTTTGTGTGTATGAATTGCTCTCACTCATTTTGTTATTTATATATGTCTAAATATATAGATACAGCAAGAGAGAGGATATGTGTGAACAGAGACTGTGGTTAGTGTGAGCTATTCACACAGACTATTGCTGTGTGAAGATCTTTGTGTATGTGTGCATTTATTCATATATAACGAGAGAATTGTGTGCATGCAAACAGCTGTTCCCCTAATTATACATGTATGTATAAATATGTAAAGAATTATGTGAGAAAACAGGCTCTCTCTACATATAGAAGTGTATATATGTATGTCACAGCTATCTCCCTAAATAAATGTATGTATACCCATACAGTGAGCAAATTACATGTGTGAACAGCTCTCCCCCCCATGTATACACATATGTGTAGTAGGAAGAGAACTCTGTGTGTGAACAGCTCTCTCCTAACTCTGTATATTCTGTTAGAATCATGTGTGAACAACTGTGTAGATAAGAGTATGCATCTATATATGCATATACACGTATCTACACAGGAACAGAAAGGACTGTCATGTGAAAACAGCTCAGTATATAGGTATAGATGCATATATATGAACAAAGAACAACATGTATAAGCAATGCTCTCTCTAGTTATATTTGTATAAATTCATATCTAGATTTTTATGAGTGAACACTCTCTGTACACATGTACACACATGCATCTATACAGAGCCAGTACTGTGTGTGTGAGAAAAACTCTCACTTGCTCTCTATAATGTATCACATACAGAGAAAGAATTATACAGAGATTATACAATTATATAGGGCAGGGAGAGAGTGATAGAAAATGTGTTAGTGTGTAAGACAATAGATTTTTCTCTTCTCCTCAAGTATATATGCACATGTATCTATAGACAGCAAGAGAGAATAATGTGTGTGAACAGCTCTCATTGTGTCTGTGTCTCCGTTCTTATATGGATGTATATAGTGTGAGAGAATAGTGTGCATGTATTTGTGTGCATACAGAGAGGTTGGGAGAAAAGAGTGAGAGCTTATCCCACATCAATATATATTGCATACATTATGCATATATATCTGCATGTGCACAGTGAGAATGTTTGAACAGCACACTCTCTCATCCCCCATTTCTGTACATGCCAGTGTGTGTATATATAGCAAGAGAGAGCTGCCTGTGAACCTCACACTCTGCATGTGTGTATGTTATGTGTGTGTGTATGTATATGACAGACCTGTGTGTGAGCAAAGCTCACTGTCTGTGTCCATATAAGTGTGTGTGTTCATATGGGGACAGTGTGTGTGTGTGTGTGTTTGTGTTTTGGGGCCATTTTCTCCCGTTCTCTGTGTTTCTCTCTCACACACACAGGCAGCCTCCCCCACACAATCTATTCACATAAATATACCTTCATGTATTTCCACGTGTGTGTTCCATTCCCTACCCTGTCTTTGGAGGGGAGGGAGAGGAGCCCTCACCGGCAGCCCTGGCTCTCTGTGGCTGGGGATTGGTGCTGGATCCCTGTGCTGCTCCCAGCCACACAGCCGGGGCGAGGTCAGTGCCCTCACTGCCTAGCCCTGCTCGCACACCCACCCACCTATACATGTGTTGTTCTTAAATTTTCATATGCTTATGTCAATATTTTAAATATATAGCTAGGTCTTTATGTGTATGCATGTACTTACATTTATTTTAAATTTACATGTAGCTATTGCATTAAATAACGACTATTAGATATCACACAACTATAATAGCCACAACACACGTACCAACCACACTCTATAGCCGGCTCAGCTGTAAGCTTCCACCAGGCTACAGCGTTACATTGACGCGTGTACAGGTGTGTGTTTGCACATT